>NC_133813.1:7993110-8293110 GCF_043250625.1 Sebastes fasciatus
TGTTCAAATATCTAAAATAACTTACCTGACAGAGGCTATTTTGTCCTTTTGGTGTGGAGAACTTGTTGGAAATATTAAGGTATGCTTATGACCAGTATGAATCCCAGAAAAGAGAATTTATCTAATCATCAGCACGGTCTGACAGTTTTAGAATCAAGGCAAAATATTTTATTTCAGTCTCCACATGGTACCTCTCTAAGTACGGTGGATTTTAATTGTTACAATACAAGAGAAAAAGGAGAATTTCACTTAGTAAAGGTGAAAAAAAAGGTCTTTCTTTGTAGAGAGAAACCTGCTCTGGTTCACTGTCGGGGATGTTTTAACTAGCCGTCACCATCTGCCTACCACACACACACAGCTACCTACCACACTACATCAAGCTCAATACCTACAAATACACACACACCGAAAATCTATGTGAGTATAGACACCGCACACACACACACACACACACATATGCATACATATGCCATGGGTGGCACCCTCGGGTGTTGGGGGAAGGCGGGGTTTTAGTGCTATTGTCACGCCTTAATGGGGGCCAAGCGTGACAAGCGTGTGGACTTATTCACGCCACACGCCTATTCACCACCATTCAGGGGGAACGCTCTGCCGTGACCTCTGCTCAGCCAACTACTCCAACCTGGCGTGTGCATGTGTGTGTGTGTGTGTCAGAGGCTTTGTGAAGGAGAGCGCTGTTAACCCTGCTCACCGTCTCCTTTCACATGGAAATAAATGAAGAGGCCCCTCTAATATACTGCAGCGTTTACAGTGAGATTAACCGAGAGAGAGCAGGGTGTCTCCACATAATTTAACATACCGAAAAAACATCGTACGGCTACTATTTTCCGATCATGTCCACACTAATTCAGATAAGTTTTTTAAAAAAAACATCTTTATTTTTCTCCATTTCGGACGTTTGTCCACACACTGCCAGCAATTTCCACCAGGAAGAACGGTTTCTCAGGGAACAAAGGATAATTTGGGTTTATTGCAATATGGGTCTTATTTCCGTAGTTTTGTCCATCATTTCTATCATTGATAATAACTAGGACTGTCAAAATTAACGCAAGTTTGTTTTAACGCCATTAATTTCTTTAACGCAATCAATATTTCAGAGGTTGTAGTGGGCTCAGTTTTAAAGCTTTAACATTTATGATATTACTTTCATCCTTTTGATAAAGCCAGTTTGGCCTCCTTCAACATTCAAGCTGGTAAAAAGAGCTGTAAACCTGAAGATCCACTCAACATTCACTCTTTCAAAAGGATTAGTGAGAAGTGAGAATTCACTTGAGAAGTTAGTAATTATTAACTAGAAAAGTGCACTGGAGTACAAATCTGTGTCTCTCCCGGATCCTTTACAGTCAAGATGAAGGGCAAAGATAACAAAAACGCGGATTTATTCACTTCGTACCATGCCTAACTTTAGTGGATCATAACATATCGGTATGGAATTAATCTGCACATGTTCCGGTTCAAAATTAGCTTTTCTATGGATGTCAGTTTTTGAGCCACGACAAAGGCCAAAATGTGGAAATGCCTTTTGCTAATGAAACAGTTGTTGATCACTTGAGACTCCTACTGGCCGGAGTGAGGAGTCAGCAGTCAATGACGGTATAAGACGGTCAATAAAATAGGGTTTTCAAAAATGTTGAATCACCGTACCCACGAGAGGTCCTTGAGCATGCATTCATAATTGAGCAGGAAAACATATTAGGATGATGGTTACAGTATTTTGCGAGATTAGCCGTGGACAGACTGACAGAAACGCATGATCTCTCCACATGCTTAAATAATAAAGAGATGATACATTTCTTTACAATTTTAACAAATTGTACATATTTGTTTCTGGTGCACTGATGTTTTTTTTCCAGGGTTAAAAGCTTTGACTTTGACTGGACTCAACAACAGCATGCTTGGACCCAGGCCCAGGCAAAATCTATAAAAGTTTAGCCAGGAAATGTTTATGGAGGATAAAACATTAGATGTGAAAGAATGAGTGTACTCTACATACATGGACATTTTCCAGTATACTAAGTCATGGTTCAATATTTAATCGCAATAGTTAAAGCAGAGCTAAAAAAATAATCTTGTAATGACTTTTTTATATACTCTACCCTCAGTAACATGTTATAATTCCTGAGTTTTACAACATGTCAGGCACTGAATTTTCAAGGTAGAAATAAGTATTAAAGTATCATCTGCATACGTGATTATTTTATGATGTCTACACCAACATCCAAGCCTTTTCTAGAGGGCACCGTCCTGCAAGGCTCAACCATTACCCTAAAGTAGAAAACATAAGGTGACAAAATTATATCCGACCTCCTCATACAGCAGATTTTCATTTGAACTTTTATTTTATCTTTCTGATTTTCCTTTTCACCCCCCTCTGTTTCTCTCTTCACACCGTCGTTCACTGCATGGCTTCAGCCTGCTGCCTGTTCTCTAGAAAGAAACCCGTTCTACAAACACACTTCAATATTTCTTTCACTGTACTTTCAGTCAATCTCTCTTTTGTATTTGTGCACTTTAACTATTTCTCTTTTCTTCTTCACCACCAACTGATGTGTAATGTTGCTATAACTGTTTTCTCTGTCGTGTCCTACTGTATGTGCTACATGTTTTTTCTGTGGTAGTTGGGCTGTTTAAAAATATGTGACTGTTAGCTGATTTTATGTGAACAATAAGGGTATGTATTGTTTGACTGCATTGAAAAGTTAGTTATTGAATCTTATATATGTTCAAGACATTTCTCAACGTTTTGGAGAAAAGCTGGACTTTCTTTCTTTCAGTGGCAAATACCCTTGAAAATTAAAGTGTTCATAATCATTTTATCTCCACAGTATAAAGGTTTCAGGTTTCAGGTTTTCTGGCCCCAGCACAGTGATGCTCAACTTACGGCCCGTCGACCATTTTTTAATTCACAGTGAAAATTAATTGATTCACAATGTTTTATTTTGAAATTTTATTTTAATGTAAATAATTGGCCAAAATAGACAAATAGTTTGTTTATCAAAAAAAATAATAAAATAATGCAGCTATGTTTAATGTTGTACAAACTCTTTAAAAAAATAACCAAAGCATTTACAATTTATTTGCAAAAGTTAATTTAGTTAATAAGTCAGTTCATTTGAAAATAAATAATTTCAAAGAAAGATGAGCTATTGGACTTTTAATGTTTATTAATTTTATTTCATAAATATTATTAATGTTTGTTTATTAACTGTCACCTGACCTCCTGTCATTTTGCAAAAGTGGCTCCAGGGCAAAGTAAGTTGAGTATCTCTGCCCTAACATAAAGAAACATGAAATCTATATTCTTATTACTATTTGAACCAGCACATAATATTTTTACCTACAGGTATATTGTTAGACATCCTTTTTGGAAATAGGGTTCGTGTTCCTAATGAATATGGGTTAATATAATGCTAGTGCCACAGTCTGAAACCTGAATGTCCCGGTCAAGGATTTGTGTGTGCTTTAGTTTGTCTGGGTGTAACGATCTAATTTAACAACTCTTTTTCTAATCTCTTCACCAAGTACTTGCTGGAAAATTAAGTGTCATCTTTGTTTCACTGGTGCTTTATTTTTACATTTAAATGCCTTTTATGAACCTCTCTTTTTATATCTTGTCACTTTTATCTGCTATAGGAAGTCTTCCCCTCTGCTTTATTTTATTGCTATATGCTTCTTTTCCCCTTTTGTTTTGTAATTTTTAGATTATTAACTTTATTTGTTTTGTGGATGTTTTGTTTGTAAGTTTCCCTTTTACTTGCTTGTTACTACTTGTGTGAATAATTTTTTTTAGAAAATATTCAGTATTCCTCCTTTAGATACTTCCTTTTTTGGTGTTTGACTTTAATTACGCAGTAGCCATATTTGATTTACCTGTAGCTAAGTGGGAACACTGTCCAGAGGACGTTTACCTACATTAGATGAGGACCGAGCCAGTTTGTAGATGACGTACCGACAGAGCAGGAGAAAGTCCAAATCAATCTTTTACTACATGAGAATACAGTATGTTTTTGAACGGATGGGGTTACAGTAGAATATGTTAGAACTGTGCCAAGATTTGTTTCTTTGTGGGAATCTTGCTAATGTTATCAGCTTTTATTTACCGTTATAATGTCAGCTGCATCTGCTGGCCAAGAAAGTTAACTATAGGTAAAGTCAAAAATATTGGGCTCATTATCAACCCCTACTTAAACAATTACTCGTAGCTGGTTTGATCTCTAATAATCGACTGCTAATGAGTACTAATACTTACTGATAATATTAGTTTGCATTGTAGGTTTGGGGGAAATCTAACATGGCTAACATTAGCGGAAGAAATGGATCAGCGTAAATCGATTTGTTGTAATCCTTTGATTTGGACTTTCTGCAACTTGTCCGTGGGATTTATGTTCATTGGATGATTCAGCAAATCAAGAAATATGTCCAGTTGTAATTCAGTTGTGTGTAATTTATACAGAGGGGTGTAAAACATTTGTCAGGGTGGTGGATGTTTTTGTACCATGTCTGACTTTCTTATAAAGTATAGGAGACTGCAGCTCGCGGCCTGCCACAGACCTGCAATTATTGTCTGTTTTTTGTCGCAAACTATAACCGCAATCTTTACCTGATCTTAACCACATCTAAATCATGGTTTATTTACCATAACCAACATTCTCCCCTAACCTTAACCATACTTTTAGTTGACATGTGCAGGTATTGAAGGTATTTTAAAGACTTTGGTGATTGTCATTGAAAAAATGTAAACGAACGCAATCGGGGGTTTTGCAGAACCGTCCAATAGCAATGTTCTTCTTTTGGATCCATGGCTTGCTTTGCCATAGTTGATTTAATTTGCATTAGCGTAAAGCTAATTTAATATGCATTATTTCTTAACTTCTTACTTCCTTTCTTGTAATGACTTCCTTATGTTTTCTGTTCTTGTGTGTTGTAAATACATTTTCTTCTTCCTTGCTGCCGGACTGAGTATCCCATCTCTCCATTTTGCTAGTTTATGTGTTTATATCTTCCTAACCTGATCTTTCCTTCTCGACTATTTCTCTCCTTCTCTTCCTTTGCAAGCTGCTGTAGCTGCCACAGCCAACACCAGCACTGTTACTACCACTGCTGGGGCTCTAGGGGCCCCTGGGGGCCTTCTTCAGAGGGCCCCTGGCTCCCAGAGCCCCGGCCATGCTTATAACATCCCCTCAGTCAACGAAGGTACAGACTGAACTGACGGGTACCGCTTAGGGACAGTCTCGCAGTCATACTCTTTTTCTCAGTTACTTAGCTTTGTTTTTGGAGATCTTCTGCTTCCTAGATCTTCTTTCCTACATCCCTTCCTTCTCTCCTTCCCATTTGTATTTTTAATTTTTCGCTCTGCATTCCTATTTTTGTTTTTTTCACAATTCTTCACCTCCCCTCTCTTCACTCCATCAGTTATTCATCTCCACCCTTTTTTCCTGTTACTCTTCTTCTCGCCATGTCTAGTCACCTCTTTGCATCAGTCTTGCTTTTTCCTTCAGCCAATGTTCCAATCTCCGGTATCTCGCTCCAGTTCCTTGCAGTGTCCTTTTCCTTGTTTTGGTCTACAGCGCTGTCTGTTTATCTGTCTGTCCATCGTAGTTGAGTTCAGTCCACTTTCAATCCAGTCAGTTGAAGAAATTGATAGTTTTGGGTCTCCAGATGTGAATGCTGCAAAACACTTGGCACAGGAAATGGTCAAGTGTCTATCCGACTTGGTCATGGGAAATTAATCAAACCTCAATCTCGACCAATTGGCCTCAAGATCTTATTACAATATTTTCCTTGGCCTTGCAATGTTGTGAAAAGGGTTCAAATTGCATATTTTTAGCCAATCTGCTACAAATTCAATCATTTCTGACAATAATCATTACAAACACCCAGGACCAGTTTCCTAGTGCAGCAAAATTTGGTGAGACAAAGAGCTGTGTCATCAGCAAACAGCTTTACTTTACTAATGTTTGGATGAACTGATGCATTTGAGAGTGAATTGACCACAGTCCTTATGCCCTGGTCTGTTGTATTTTTTCATTTGTTAGCAGTATTGTGCAATCCTGTCCTGTTTTCTGTCTCTAAGTCTACCTGTCTGTCTGAATGTCCATGTGTGTCCTGACATTTCAGTGTTTCTAAGCTCACTGTTTGCATGCTTGCTATTTCCACTGTGTCACTGGGGAAAAAACAAGCAAACAAAAACAATTTAAACGGATCAACAAAAAAAAATAATGAAGATTTTCCCTGGTTTGACATTTAGCCGTCCCTCTGTTTTCAGTTGCAGCACATCCATCTGACACTGTAGTACATTTTGAAGAGGCATACATTGTAAAAGTTCCGTTTTGAAGTTAAAAACAGAAGACTGGATGATAACTTATTTCTTGAATTAATTATTGTAATTTGTATTAAATGAACTAAAGAGTTCATCTTAACTTTATAGGAGACTTTCTGGTGTCCTTCTTGGAGCCTAATGCTGTTTTTTCTTTTTAAATAGCTATCATAAACATTTTTTTTGTTTTTTTAACAGGATGTTGGCTTTTTCCTTGAAGGCCTGTTGCCCCATCCACCTAAACAATGAATGTGCTCCCAAATGATCTAAACTGTTCTACCTTTGTAGTTTCTATATGGAAATCAAGTGCCTCTCAAAGCTGATAACCTTAAGTTTCCAATTTTCAGAGACTACAGTTTTTATTTAGTTTTGTACCAGAAAACAGCAAGCATGCACACAAAGGCTTATTCCTTCCCAGTAGGAATATTTAGAACTAACCTCTAATTTTCTGTAGAGGTAAACAGCAACTTTAGCAAATCTGTCAAGTTTTTTATACCATGTTTTTCCCCAAAACACTGCCCTGCAGAAACATTATTATTATTAATAGTATACACTATCAGGAGTAGTTAGCAGCAGTAGCAGCAGCAGCAGCTGTAATACTTGTTGTGAGCAGTAGTAGTTAGTAGCATCGGCAAGGATAGTTGTTGTTGTTAGGAGCAGCAAAAGTATAAAAGCCAATTCATACTTTCCGCGTTCGCAAGGGTCTCCTTTGGTCCTTGTGACATAAATATCGTCAACCGCCCATGTCCGTGAGAGTTCGCGCGGACCCCAAGTGGATCTGCATCCCATAATGTATGGCTGCGCAAACGCGCCGATTCTGCATGCTCCAGTTTCATTCCACACTCCAGTCCAGTAAGTGGCTTATGCACCTCTAGTTGGTTTGTCAAGAAGAAGAAGAAGAAGATAACAAATGGATGGTTGTTTTTACCCTCATTTATATAATTTGTTTTCCAAGGCAGGTTTGGTGATCTTGCAAGCAAGAGTACACTAGATATTTAAAAATGATCCAACCAAAAAACCGAGCCCAGTGTTGCCAACTCTTTTCCAATGAAAGTAGCTAGCGCTAGTGGCTAACTAGCTCCAAAAGTCCCTAAATCTAGCGAGAAAGTCGCCAAGTCGGCAACACTGACAGTCCGTCTGTTCAGGCCTCCCTCCGAAGCCACTCCCCCACGATTATCAGACTTTGGTGACGCGCAATGAGTGCACGGGCAGATTGCGCACAGGCAGGCAGGTAGGCAGGGAGCTCATCCAATCATTACATTCAGGCCGATTTAAATTATTGTAAGGGTTTATTACAGTCCTTCAACAGCCACAGATACAACGCATTAATGCTACAAACTGGAATGGAGGGATTGCATGCGTGGATTGTCAGACTGATACGGACCCTCAATTGTAGTATGAATAAAACCGGGGAAGGTATGTCCGAGGCTTTAGTAGTAGTAGTAGTAGTAGTAGTAGTAGTAGTTAGTAGCACCAGCAGGAATAGAGCTCTGCAGCAACCGTTGTAAAAGAAGTTAGCAGTAATATTTGTTTTTTTAACTGTGCTTAAAGGCATCTACTACATTGGCCATTGTCAACCACAATTTTTGGTAACTAAAAGCACAATTTGTAAAACAAATTAGTCATGAAATTGGCATACAGTAAAACATCTTACACTAACCGTAGAGCCCAGTGAAGTCACACACCCAAGATTAAGGTATGGTGAGGAAAGCAGATGAAGAAATGTTGTCTGTGTGTAACATCAAATTTATCTCAACACTCTCACAGCTGTCGCTTGAAATTAAATTACATTTTCTTTTTTTTACATTTGAGGTTGCTGCAAGACAGTGATGCAAATGTTGCAACTAGAGGTTAACCGATTATTTTCGGATTCCCGATACTGAGATAATATTTGTCATTTTTGTGTGATTCATCACAATCAATCTGTCAACCTCTACATAGAATATTCCTGAATGTGATATGTTTGTAATACGCCTAATGGTTTGAGTTTGTAATGGTTTGAGTTTTCCCTGTATATTTCAATGGCGGAGGTAAGTTGGTGACCTTGGATAAGAAATTTGTATGGAATTTCTTACCTGGTTAAAAGCCATTCACTGTCCGTTTAAGTGCATTTCACATACATGCATCTTCCCTGGAAAACATATATTAAACCAATATATGTGAATAAGGTGCTTGGTTGATGTCGAGTATCGGCGAGCAAACATTTAAGTCCATTTTCTTTGTCACAGACATGTAAAACCTGGTTTACATTTCTCTGGTGTTTGGTGTAAAATATAAATATTCAATACAATATGCCATATACAGCTGGATTTGAGCCCTATTAAAGCGATACCAAGACATTTTGAATGTTAGTTTTCCATCAGTCACTCAGGTAAATGCAACTGAGAAAAAGTGTTATGTATAACACTTATAAACCCTACAAACGTTTTCTAATGTTTTCCTCTGTTTTCAAGTAAATTCCTCCACACAGTGCAGTGTTGCGGAATGAAATAAAACACACTTAAGTTCATCATGCCAAGGTATCGTTATGAGGCTTTTGTCGATCCACCTGACAGTGCTGTATACTGTTATCTGTTTACCTGTTGAATGCCATCAAACATACTCCAGCTCTGGTTAGCAGAAATAATCACTTTGCTCTAACCAAGACTGCAAATATTAGCCGGTAATATTCCCATCCTGTGTTTAACTGTTGTTAGTGTGTTTTTATTTTATATGAGGATTTTATAAATAAGAAGTCTGTGTGTTTGTGTGTGTGTGTGTGTGTGTGTGTGTGTGTAACGATGTGAGAAACTCACTGCTGTCATATGGAAACATAGT
Organism: Sebastes fasciatus; assembly: GCF_043250625.1. NCBI lineage: Eukaryota > Metazoa > Chordata > Actinopteri > Perciformes > Sebastidae > Sebastes > Sebastes fasciatus. The sequence continues at coordinate 8,002,262 of NC_133813.1, forward strand.
TTTTTCAGGCTGAAGGGGCATAAAAATATAACAAATTTTTCTTTCACTTTCCACAATGGTTGTGATATCAAAGGGTTTATCAACACTTTGGTCCATTAGCAAGATATCTTCATACCTACTGACCAGATTTCCAATAAAATCTGCCTGTGGATATTCCTGGTCCCCAGAGGACCAATCCTTGACCCTTAACTCTTTCCTGCCACCATCGGAACAAAATTTCCACTTGTACACAAAATCAGAAAACAATTACTAAAAAGCTAAATTATCAGCGTGTTATTTGTTCTGTCCCAACACTTTCATATTGCCTGGTATAATATGAAAAGAAAAAAAGTGTTTTTATGTGACGAGAGTGAGATGTGTGTATGAGCACATGAGAGGTTTTGGAATGTAGAGTTACCCACTTGTCCTCCATGTAGTCTTCTCTGACTGTGTGTATGTGTGTTTGTGCAGGTTGGAGCCAGCTGGCAGCCATGCACTGTGTGATGCTCCCTGACCTCCTCGGCTTGGACAAGTTCAGACCTCCTCTGCTGGAGATGTTGGCGAGGAGATGGCAGGACCGCTGTCTGGAGGTAACGCACACACACACATTGTATGCACAGGTCCAAGCTAAAAAGTATGTTTATATCCTCTGAATTGAATTATCAACAGCAAACACATTTTGAAACACAATGTCACCCGGATTACTTTTTTTGTAGTAACATGATGATGATTTTAATGACAGATGGTATTCAAAGTTGGCCACTCCTATAGAGTGAATGAAGTGAGGGAGTGGCGTTAGTGAGGACAAAGCAGTAAATCATAGTAATAAAACGCTATTTTTAGGCTGTCAATCGATTAAAATATTCAGTCGCGATTAATCGCATGTTTGTTCATAGTTAATCATTATTATTATATTATATTTTTATCTGTTCAAAGTGTAGCTTAACGGGAGATTCGTCAAGTATTTAGTACTCTTATCAACATGGGAGTGGGCAAATATGCTTGCTTTATGCAAATGTATGTCTATATTTATTATTGGATATCAATTGACAACACCAAACAATGACAAATATTGTCCAGAAACCTAAACCTAAACTGCATTTAGCATAAAAGATGTGCTCAAATCATAACATGGCAAACTGCAGCCCAACAGGCAACAACAGCTGTCAGTGTGTCAGTGTGCTGACTTGACTATGACTTGCCCCAAACTGCATGTGATTATCATAAAGTGGGCATGTCTGGAAAAAAATATATACTTATCAGAATAGCCATAATCATAACTTTACCCTCTGTGCGGTTTTAGGTGCGAGAAGCAGCACAAGCTCTCCTATTGGCTGAGTTGAGGAGGATTGGCCAATCGGGTCGTAAGGACACCATCGACCTGTGGGCTCCCTACCTGCCTCAGTATGTGGACACTGTCAGCTCCCGTAAGTACCTCACACTGTTCGCTGATTTCTGTTGGGAGCGGGGGTAATTTTGGTTTGCCCTAATCAGTCGTGCCTGACGTATCCATCCAGCCAATGTTACTTTCAGTTGTGGTAGTGGTTTCTAGGATCAGTTAGCTTAACGTTTTTCACGTCGATTAAAGATATATGACGATTTAAGAGTTGTTATTTCCGTAAATACATCTGCATCCATCGCATCACCAATTGTCTCTATTTTTGTGGCCGTGTTTGTGGCCACTGTTTTCCATGGATGTAGCAAGATAGCTAGTTAGCTATGATGAAGGAAGGGAGATGATATGGCCATTCTTAATCCCACCTACAAAGCTGTGATTGGTCAATTAGTGCAACAAAAGACCTACTTAAACAAATCTGAAATATCTATCTATCTCTCTATCTCTCTATCTCTATCTCTATCTCTATCTCTCTCTCTCTCTCTCTCTCTCTCTCTCTCTCTCTCTCTCTCTCTTTCCTTCACTGTCTCTCTCCTCTCTGTCTGTCTGCTGTATATTCCCTGGTCTCTCTCTCTCTGTCTATAGTTACACCTGCTGATGGGAAGAAAGGTGAATCTCCACCTTCTTTTACTAGAAACAGCCTACTAAAATGCTGTGTGTGTGTCTGTGTGTGTTCGGGAGTTGCCTTGTGGTTGCTGAGGATGCTGGGGGTTTCTCAGGGGAACAGTTGCCATGGAAACGGGCACCGGTCAGTGTTGTGTTACCACAGCAGTACCGCAGGCGGGGGAGGTGGGGGAGCGATGGGCCGGTGACCTCAGGGGACGGGGGAAGGATGGAGGGGGTTGGCGGGAGGGGGGTGGTGGGGGACAGAGACAGTGAGATAGAGCGAGGTTAAAGGGTCATTGAATTTGATCTGTGTGCTGCACAGCAAGACTGGAACAGAAAGTAAGATGACTCCATGCTGGTCCTGGAATATCATGGGAAAGTCGGGGAATGTGTTGAATCCTCTAGAGAAGTCCTTTGAATCTGAAGCTGCTCTATTGTTAAACACCAAATATGTAATTTCCACACATTTTGAACTCAAAATCCAACCTTTTTTCCTTCCTGTAAAACAGGGTGTGTTAACCCTTTCTTGTCTCTGACCCCGTGTTTTGGCCCCAACGTTCTCGTACCATCACATAATAACTGCAGGTCTACTTTTGTCTTGAAGCTAACCAGCACTAGCACTATGAAGCATGTATAAAGAGGAGGGTGACAAATATTTTCAAACAGGAAACACATGGCGGCCTGCTCGTAAACCTTCTGTTATTCCGTCTAAACAATCCACCAAAATCTACTTCTAAAAAACATTTTAACATATTAAAATCAGTTGTAGCTTTTAGTTTTCAGTGTAAAATACACAAAACATCATCGTCATACTGTATACTGGACACCTCTCACACGCTCACTCTGTTGTCCTTCTCATGGGATGGAACATAAGTGGAGCGATTGGACCTATTTCACACTGTTGACACTGTTATCAAATAGGCTCTCTATAGTCCTCTTAGGTCCGTCTGTCTCTCAGCTCATCCTCTCCAGCAGCAGAGTGGTCGGTGTTTGAAGGAAGACACCCGTATTTATCCATTAGCTTTTAGTGAGAGGAAATGTCACTGAGCCCCACTGACGCTGCATGGGGCTGACCAGACAACACACACACACACACACACACACACACACACCCATCCAAAGCAGTGGCCATGACCTTTCAGCTCTCCAGGACGCGTTTAAAGGGCTTTAACACAAAGGAAACAGGCGACCAGGAGTTGTTAACCTGCACTCAGAGGGAGAGACATAAACTGTCCACCCCTGTCTTTATCATCACTGCAGTGTTTAATTAGCTGCTTTTCACCTTAAAGGAGCAGTTTAGTCTTTCTGACAGTGAGATGAGAACATCAATATCACTCTCATGTCTTTGTGTTAAATAGGGACATGGTTAGCGTAGCTTAGCATAAAGTTTGAAAGCAGGGGGAAACCGCTCTCCTCTGAAGTTAGAGCGTCTCTAACAAGCCCCCCAGGAAGAGCGCCGGGCGTTGAAGCAAATCTTCGCAGTGGCCAAACGGCGGTGCTATACCTTCCGTGTCCATCACGTGATGCCATTTGGCCCAAAAATACTTTTTTTCCCATAGACTTACATTGGGAAAGAGACGTCCACAAATCCGATGGACGTTCGCTGCATGTACTGCCGCGCTGCAGGGACACAGAGTCGGTTGAAAATCCGGAAAGTTTGCCTTGAATGAATCAGACCTCGGCCACATTGTTTTGGAAATGAAAACAGCATTTTTGCCCACTGATATCCAAAAACACACCTCTTCCTGTCTCTCTCCATATTGCCCTGTTAGCTACAAAGAACGTACAGTTTATTGATTCGATCCACAAACGATTAGCTAGCCAGTCGCCCAGAGTCTCATTTGATTGGATGAATTTTTGTAAACGCCACCCCCCCCCCCTCCCCGAGTGCAGGATGAGTCATTAAATATTTGTTTACAGGAAGAGAAAAGACAGAGATTTATAATACTGTGATACTGGAGGTAAATGAACAATTAACACAGGGACACATGATTGAAACTGGGGAAAAAGTATTTCTCATTTCATGGGGACTTTAATCTTTGGGGTGAAAGACTTCCAGAGCTGCAGGGAGTAGAAAGGGGGCAGTGGCAGCCCAGAGTACAGCCTCCAAGGCTGGGCAGGGAGAAAGACTCAACCTGGGGATGGGGGCGGGGGGCTGGATTGATAAAGAGGGGCTCTACACACACTTTACACTCTCATATTCACACACACACACACACACACACACACACACACACACACACACACACACACACACACACTTGATTAACCAAAGTCCCCAGCATTGTTCCTCCTCACACACACACACACGCATGAACACACCCAGTTGTTAGGGTCAAACTGTGTGTGTGAAGCTGTGTCTTTGATCACTGAACAGCAGTCACCATTTCCTCTCTCTCCTCTGCCTTTAGTTTAATATCTGGCCCCGATCGCCCAACTCATGAACCTGCTGTTGTTAAAGATCCGCCTCCTCCTCTTCTCATCTCCTTTGCTTTTCTTTGTCATCCTCTCATCTCCTCCTCCTAGCCTTTTTCTTTTTTGCATCTGTCTCTTCATCACCTCTCCTCCCTCTTCCACTTCATTTCCTTCTTCCTTTCCGTCTGCTCCTTATCCTGCTCCTTCCCCTTGTTCTCTCCCTCCTCTTCACTATTCTTACTTTTCATTCTCGACTTTGTTTTGTTTGTTTCTTTTACTGGTTTTCTATCCCGACTTTTACCCTCCCTCCTTTCCATCTTTCCTTCCCCATCCCCCCTTCCTTTCCCCTTTTTTCCCTTCATTGCTGGGTGGATGGAGTTGACATTGACTGGCCTTATATTCTTCCATATATATCTTCTATGTAGTTTATTTATATATATAGGGCTGTCAAAGTTAACGCCATAATTACACGTTAACGCATATTCGTTTTAACGCCACTAGTTTCTCCGACGCATTAACAAAACTGGGAATTTTCATTCGTTAGATTTTTAAAGCTAGAGTGAAGATACTGGCATCATATCGAACTAGAAAACCTAAGGAATCAATTAGTACCAAACGTGTCATACTAACTTGTCAAGAAGGAGGCTAAATAACGCTCCAAACTTACGCTACTTTTTTGGTGAGGAAAAACTGTCATGGCCATTTTCAAAGGGAACCCTTGACCTCTGACCTCAAGATATGTGAAATTAAATCTCCCTTTAAGGTACATTTTGAACAGATAAGAAATGTGCAATTAACTATGGACAATCATGCGCTTAATCTTGATCAAATATTTTAATGGATTGACAGCCCTATTTATAATATATATTATTGTTTGTTAGATATATAAAACACTAAAATACAAAAAAATAAATAAGTAATGAACATAAAGAAGCATGATAGAAATAGCAGACACTGACAAGGTTTGACATCTTCCTGCTGTTTTTAAATAGATAGAAAAATACATATCTCAAATATGGGTTTTTCAAAAATAATTCAAGAGTGACTAATAACACAACTGCTAAAAAGGAAACCGACCTGCCTCATCTTACCAGAAAAAACATAATCATTGATCATTTTATCTATAGCTCTTAAAAAAAGAAAAGAAGAAATGAAACAAAAGATTCAAAATGAAAAAGAAATTGAAGCTTAGAAAGAGGAGAGTACACTTTGATTTAAAGAACAGGAACCGAGGAGAGAGAGAGAGCAACAGACAGAAGAGAGGAGGACGGGATCCTGGAGGTTAACAAGGCATGCTGGGAGCTATGTGTCATGGCTGACATGACAAGCTTGACCTTGGAGCAGGGCACAACGCCTCCTCCTCCCCCTCTGTCATCCACCCCTCCTCCACCTCCCTCAGCTCCTGCGTCTCTCTCTTTCTCATTCCCTCGCCAGTTGAGTTATAGGCCCGACGTGTGTGTGTGTGTGTGTGTGTGTGTGTGTGTGTGTGTGTGTGTGTGTGAATGAAACATGAACCACCTTAAACAACACATGCATACCAGAATTAACCAAATCTGCTCAGTGGTTTATTATCAGACGCAATTCCGTAGCTCTGGAAAGTTATTGCAGTGACATCATTTCATCCATGCAAAGTAATCCATCAGCAATGTGCAGAATATCGGACCATCCTGCACTTCATGATTTATACCAAGTGCCAATGCAGGAGGCAGTGTGTCCTTTATGTAGCGAGGTGGATCGTCGGGGTGGTGGAGGTCGGGGTGGTGGATGGGCGTGTAGCTCGTCTGACTCTAATGCAGGAAACCTGAGTTTATGTCCTGTCACAGACCTGCAATTTATAATGTGACCACTGATCTTAACCGAGTGTTTTAGATGCCTAACTCTAACCATACCTTAGAGATTCTCTATACAATATCCAGAACATTAATATCGAATAAAACACGTATTGTCCATGTACAGATATAGTGGAGTAATGGCTAGCTGATGGCTCCCTCTGTGTGTGTTGTAATCTGAGTTTCTCTGTGCTTTGTTGACATAACCGGGCTGGCTGGCTAGCTCACGGCCGCTGCTCTGCACGGCGGTCATACGGCGGTTACAGCTGATAACGACGGCGCCATTGCATTGAGTTTGCCATGTTATGATTTGAGCACATTTTTTTTATGCTAAATGCAGTACCTGTGAGGTTTTCTGGAAAATATTCTGGACATTGTTTTGTGTTGTTAATTGATTTCCAATAATAAATATATACATACATTTGCATAAATCAGCATATTTGCCCACTCTTATATATGACAAATCTGGCTTTAAGGTACATTTTGAACAGATAAAAAATGTGCAATTAATTTGCGATTAACTATTTTAATCAATTCACAGCCCTAAAAAATACAGTATTTGTATGATGTTTTGTGTATGCATAAATTCCCATGCGGTATATTGTAATTCTGTTTCAGAATCAAGGGTCTAACCCGATAGAGGGTGTCCTTTTGGACAGTACAAACACAGTGACACCTGCCAACCAATCGGAATATATCATTTATCATCTTTACTGGTTCTTCTTTTCTATTCTGATCATCTCCTTTGGCTCCAAACACTGCTGTGTTCCACGTCAGTAGAGCTCTGGTAAACTGAAATTGAACTGAGAGAGAGAGAGAGAGCAGTTTATGTAGAAACATCAGTGTCCAATCACAGCGAAGCATCAATTATGTTTTAATTAAGTTCAATTAAATTTTTATCACTTTAACATTTGAGACGGATAATCAACAACCAGGCTGTGTATTGGCCTTCTGTCTTTGTATGTGTGCGTGTGTGTATGTGTATGTGTGTGTGTGTGTGTGGTCATTATGTTGAGCTGTCAGCAGTGTGTGTGAGCAGGTTAATTGGAACATGATGCACAATGTTAACCAGAATGAATCAATGTAATTACAATGTGTGTAATTACAGTGTTTTTCTGGTATTCATGTCCTCGTGTGTTGTGAATTATTTGGGGGTCGGGAGGGGGGGGGGGTTCAACACAAATGATGTAATTTCTGAAATTTTTTTTTTACAACTTTTTTTGCCCGTTGTTTTCCCGCACAGGGAAACACTGTGAGGACTGCATGTGTGTGTGTCTGTGTAATTCATTAATTAGGCTGTTTTCCCGGAGATTAGCCCAGCGTAGGCTCTGTTACCTTTACTCGCTTCATTCATTAGCGCAGCATCATTCATTAGCCCAGCCGCTAATGAAAAACCACTCTTAATTGGCAATGGAGAGATAAGGGCTAAATGAAAACACTAAATAAAGAGGTTGTGTGTGTGAGTGTGTGTTTCCATTAATTCTCTAGATAAGGAGGAGGCCCAATAAACCTTTATTAGCTACTTAACCAGGACAGTTAGCCTGATAATAAGGATCAACACAGAAACCTGGTGTGGTGAGCTTACTACACACACACACTCACACATTGTTGAGGGTGAGGAGAGTCATTTAAATACCTTGTATGGTCGTGCTACTTAAAATACACTGAACACACTGTGTGCATGTATGCTAGTCTGCTCTTTATGTCTTTTCGTCAACATGTGTTTCCTACACACAGTGTTTAATATTGATTTATTCCCGTTATTGCCGTCAAGCGACTCAACCTTATCTGTTCCAACTAACTGTATGGATGTTAAAGGAATATTTTACAAGGCTTGATATGATAAACTGTGGTCTTTTGAGTTTAATGTAACAATGCTGTTTATCACAGTGCAGACATGGTGTTGTCTTGACAGAGATTTGATCTTATTCAGGGGAAGTTCACTGAGAGCAATAGTCTCTTTTTCAGGAACGCCCTGATCACATTCACACAGTTACAGATTCACACTTGGAAGCTCAAGGGCACCTTAGTGGTAGTAATGAGGGAGGGGCAAACGCGGCTTCTTCACTTTCCCCACCCAGATTTATCCTGTCGCTCCGGAGGATTGAACCGACAACCTTCCGGTCACAAGCTTGCTTCTCACGCCCTGATGGTCCGCCTATTTCATGTGACAATACAGCCTAATATTTAATAACTAAAATGTTTGTTTCTCTCTCTCTCTCCTCAGCTGGGTCGACCACTGAGCCCTCCCCTCCAGCTCCGCCTCCTCCTGAGGTTCAGCCAATAGAAGCAAAGGTTCCTGAGGAGGAAATGGACGTTACGGATGATGACATCACAGCAGGTAGGGACATGAAATACGACGTATAAAAAAAAAGGCTCATTTAAAGTGGCAATCGTTGAGATTTCAGTTGACGGAAGGGGTTTATTTCACAATAATGACTGGCTTGCTGTACATTATCCTTTCCATAACAAAGAGTATTGAAGCCAAGAGACGAAACTCCGGTGTCTTTTTGACAACTGCCGCCATTTTGGACTGAAAATGCTTATTATATTTATAATATTTTATTGTTCAACACAGGCCAATTTTGTAGAATTCACTTCTTGGCAATATACGTTCTTTGTCTATAATCCGACACGGTGACCATCTCAAAAGGCATAATTATTGCACAGTCCTATCCCGGTATCAGGGACAGGGTGAGGAGTTGGTTCACCATCTTATCAAAGATTCAAAATTACATTTCTTAAAGCAACTTACTTACAAACTTACTGTGAAATGTTTGAGGGTGTTTGGGGTATAAAATTAAAGGATTGTTTTCCCCAGTGACCTGTGGAGCCTCATCTGGTTTGATATAGGAAACATTAAAAGGTCATTTATCATTTATGTGACACTGAATTTAGGAGTTTTGCTCCGGTGACTCTGAATGTAGGTTAATCACTGTGTGTGCGTGCGTGTGTGTGTGTGTGTGTGTGTGTGTGTGTGTGTGTGTGTTTTCTAATCAGTGCCACACAGCCCATGTGTAATGTCAGTGTACTGTGACCTGCATGGTGTTAAAAGCAGTTTGATGTTTAGTGTGCACACATGCGTCCTCTCCCTCTCCCTCTCACACACACTCACACAAACACACACGATAAGGTGAGAAACACTTCTCCCCAGGAAACGACTGACACCTGCAATACAGGTAGAAAACACACACACACACACACACACACACACACACACACACACACTTTTCCAGTCCATTTATCTTTTGACACATTTCCCAGAAAGTTTAACGGTGACAGACACAGACAGGTAGATTTTCTCTAGTGACTACACTCACACAAACAAACATTTGAGCAGTACATTTTGATTTATTTGGGATCATTTACGTATAAAGATCGAGTGATTAGTGGTTTTATTTAGGGCTGTCAAAGTTAACGCGATAATAACGTGTTAACACAAATTCCTTTTAACGCATTAATGCAACTTTCCATTGTTGGGGTTGTAGCGGGCTCAGTTTTAAAGCTAGAGTGAAGATACATGCATGCATGTTTCATATGAAGCATCATATGAAACTAGAAAACTTAAGAAATCCATTGGTACCAACCATGTCATACTAGCTTGTAGCGAAGAAGGTTAAATAACGCTCTAAACTTACACTAAATTTTGTCCCTTGACCAATTGACTATGGACTTCAATATGTTGATTGATTGACAGCGCTAGTATTTTTCCTTTTGAGTGGCTTGTGTTCCACCAGCTTCATGCCTGTACACTTTGCACAATTTACTTCCTCGTAAAGCAGCTGATCATCATCTCATTAACTGTAATGGATTCAGAGATCACAGAAAAACAACTTGCACGTCTAAAGGGGAAATTTATATTCCAAAAAGCACTGCAGAAATGGCTCCAACGCTGTCTTACCATCTCTTCCCTTCCTCCTCCTCCCTCCATCCTTCCCTCAGACCAGTCAATATCGCGGATGTGTCTGACAATTTATCATTTCTCACAGCTCATTTTTCTCCTATTGACAGCAGTGTTTTTTTTTCCATTCAGTCTCTGCAGTATTAAATCTGTTAGCAGACGCCTCAAAGACAGAGCCGAGTCTGAATCTTCTCTGCTGTGGTGGAAAAAACTCATTGAGCCTTAAAACTTTTCACTGTCTTTCTCTTCCTTCCTTCCTTCCTACCTTCCTTCCTTCCTCTAGTTTGTGATTGATGTACTGTTTTGGGAAACCTGTTAGTGTTTTGGGTAATGGAGAATCAGCTACACATGTGTAGTTTGTGATATTACTAAGCAGTTAAAGGTGTTTAAAAATATATATATTTTTTCATGAAAATCAAACCCCATGTTTTGATTTTCAGTCTACTATATCCATTCAATGTAATTACCTCTCCATATAGTAAAGTGTCCATAGTTTTTATTGGTTGCGGAAGAGTCCGCCATTCCCATGCTGGATTCAGATTGCCTACCCAAACTTGAGGGATTCACAGAAAAATGATGCACGTATGTAATCCAGCACACTTTGACCTCATTGATATCCGCATATTTCTGTTTGTCTATTTGTTGAGAAAGTTAAATGATTTATATACGTACGCAGATGATAGGGCAACATCTTCAAATGTCTTCTAAACCCAAAGATATTCAATTTGCAATGATATAAAACAGAAAAGCAGCAAATCCTAACACTGGAGAGGCTGGAACCAGACAATAGTGATATAGTAGTGATAATAGTGATCTGCAAATCAACAGAAAGGTAGATTCGTTAGGTTCATACTCGTACGAGGAACTTTCATTTTGTGTTGATTTTGGCGGTCCCTGTGGACAAAAGCGGTAGTGTTTCCGAGCACCAGACTCCCTTTAGAAAACCTCATTTTACTGCAGCAGGGTCTGACGGTCTGCCCCGCGTATTCCTGGTTCTGGTTCTCCCGTGCCTCCCTTCCCTCCCGGGAAGAACAGGAGAAAAAGGGGGAGGGGAGGAAATATAGAAGTAAAAGAATGTAGGGAAGGACAGGAGATGAGGAAAGGGGAAGAGGAGAGAGGAAACAAAAGAGGAGGAGATGAAGAGGAGACAAAGGAATAAAGACAGAGATGTCGACAGCCACAGAATCACTTGGCTGCAGGCTGTTACCACAGCGATAGACTCATCACCTCCGTCTACTGTCTCCCCTGTCACACACACAAACGCACGCACACACACACACACACACACACACACACACACACACACACACACACACACACACACACACACACACACACACACACTGTTCAGGTTGTGCAGGTTGTGCAGGTGACAACAGTTGTTGCTCGGTGCCACAGCTGCAAAACCTCCCAGACCAGAGCACACACACACACACACACGCGCGCACACACACACACACACACACACACACACACACCTCTGTGTGTGTTTGTATGTGTGTGTTGTAATTATGTCCATAGCAGTGTCAGGGGATGTCATTAGGATCCACAGCACCCTCCTCCTCAAATCCTCCCTAACCCCCCCCCCCCACCCCCTCCCCCCCCACCCCCCCCACCCCCCACCCCCCCCCACACACACACACACACACACACACCTCTACTGGCATGACATTTTGATGGGAAACATTTTGCCAAAGCATCTACACAAACAGTGTGAAGTGAGTGACGCAGACAGTGAATACAGAGACACAATGATGCACAGTGAACAGGATGAAACAGGCGGTGGTGATCTGGTGATCACTAACTGTTTAGTGGAAATTTGTTTGTAAAACATCTATAAACATTACATAGGTAGATGGACCAGAAACCAATTATTAACCAGACAAAGTATTAACTATGTATCTAAATAATGTTATATAGATTATTTACAAAGTATTTATTAACCATTTAACAAGGTATTATAATCATCAGTTACAACTTTATAATTGTCATCCAAATAAAGTTTATAGACGGTTTACAACCAATTATTAACCATTAACAAAGTGTTACAAATATCTATCTATGTAAAGTTTACAAATAATATCTTAATCATTAGCAAATACCATTTCTAAATGTTGGTTATTATAAAGTGTTACCAGCTGTAGAATTAATCGACTATTGCAACGCTGTCCTCTCTGGCATTCCCATCAAACTACTCAACAGACTCCAAATCATTCAGAACTCTGCCGCCCGGATCATCACCCACACCAATTCCTCCGACCACATCACCCCCATCCTCATCCAGCTGCACTGGCTCCCTGTTAAATCCCGGATCGATTACAAAAACCTTCTGCTCACCTACAAAGCTCTCCATAACCTCGCCCCCACCTACCTCACAGACCTCCTCCAGGAGTACACTCCCTCCCGTTCCCTCCGCTCATCATCAGCCGGACTTCTGACCACCCCCACCTCACGCCTCAGCACCATGGGAGCCAGGGCATTCAGCTGCTCTGCTCCCAGGTTATGGAACTCACTCCCCCCACACATCCGGCAGTCCGACAATATCACATCATTCAAATCCCTCCTGAAAACCCACCTGTTTAAACTGGCCTACTCTCTCTAGAACTCATCATCACCCATCATATGTGTCTGTACAAATATGTTTCTGTCATGTCCTGTTGTTTTTAGATTATTTTATCTGTCAATGTTTTAACTGATTTTTGTAAGGTGTCCTTGGGTGTCCAGAAAGGCGCCACTAAATAAAATGTATTATTATTTATTATTATTATTAAATTATTAGTCTATCAACAGATAATTAACATATTTTTTTTACAAGCGATTGTCATTTATAAAGTCAAAATGTCAAATATTCTCTGGTTCCAGCTTCTCAATTGTGAGGATTTGCTCCTTGTCTCTATTCTATATTATTGTCGGTTGAATATCAATGTTTTTTTTTTTTTTTTTCCCTTTTGTCTTTGGGCCGTTGTTCAGCCCATAAGAACACTGGTAACTGCAGTGTTTTTCAATTCACTACAAAACATCTGCAGCTGCATTGAAACCCGATCATATTTATGTGGAACAGTAACGTGGTTCTACACTAGAGGGAAGACTGAGAGAGAGGATCTCATCTCTGCCTCTGATGGAGCGGCTGACCTCAGGGAGGTCAAAGGTTGCTGCTGGACACAGTCCCATCCCCCCCTACCTAAAACGGAGACGTTTGAAAACACAGCTGACCCCATGTTAGTTTTAAAACTCCCGGTTTGTGTTTTAGTCTGGACGGACAGAAACGGAGACCTTTGAAAGCGATGATGCAAACATCAACGTTAGATTCTTGATTGGGTCTTATCAGTCATGACATCACGCCCCATCACATGTACCTTTTCCGGTAGAAAAGAAGTGACAGCCTCGAACACCAGTGGTTAATTTCAACGTGGATAACGAGTTACAAGCGTTGCTGACCTTGTTGTCTATGCTAGCAGCTGTAGTGCAGTTAAATTTTGCATTTTATAATGCTACTACTGCCTACGTGCGCATGAGGCAGGCTTTTATTTGAGCGCTTTGCATCAATTACTGTGTCCAACGCTGCTTCCTTTTTGTACGCGCATGCCCATTGTACGTGAATGGTCAGGCGTGGTAGTATGAACAGAAACGGCCCTTAAATGCCCGTCTGGACGGAGGTCGTTTAGTAACGTATTAGTGTGGATGTAGCCTTAAACCACAGATAGATACTTGCAGCAGTATTGTTTTCTATTCAACATCAGTTCCTCATCCTGTTAGTTGGGAGGAAAGAAGGAAAGTCGTACCCTTGTGAGGGGTCCGCAGCAGCACAGATAGAGGTCAGAGGTCAAAGGTCAAGCTGACCCTCACCTCACGGTGTCATTAGCCCCAGTTGTGATTTGGTTAGCTGAAACGCTAGCCTCCCCTGCTAATCTAATATCCTGGAGCCTGGAGGTCGCCTGGGTCAGATCACATTTCTCCTCAGAACAGATTGAACTTATGGAGAGATAAATGGTCAGAGCTGCGACTCCCAGCGCTCTGATTGTTTCTGATGATTGTGTCTCTTCTGTTTTACACAGCGAGGGACCCAGCTGGTGTGTAGGAATATTATTATATTACACACAGAAGAGTGAAGTTATTGTCCAAATGTTATTAATGTACAGGAATGTATTTCTGGTGGATAGATGGTAGGACAGTATGTATGAACACAGAACATTTTGTACGCTATGGTACAGTGTAGTATGGTATAGCATGGTATAGTATACTATATTATATTATACAATGTATAATAGACACAGAATCAGATTATTCTTGTGGCGGTAGCTGACTCACTTCTCTCTCATTCGTTGAGAATATGTGCAATAAGAATCCAATGTAATGCATTGAGGCAGATTTGGGATCAATAATCTAATAATAGTGGTCTGTACATCCATCGCTACTTTGCAAACTAGAGTAAATGAAAAGGCGGGAACAGTCCTTCATTTACGTTAACAGGGTTGTGTGTGAGCGGTTCTACTCACCAGCGCGAGTGCTCCTCTATCGCCGCATTTCCACCAGATCCGGTGATGGAGTGCGTCTCAACGCTTTCCATTCATTTCCTATGGAAAGCAGGAAAAGCCGAATCGTCCAGTGCATGGTGGGAGGTTTTGCGGCGAGTTGGAAACGGTTTGTATTTGCATAAAGTTGAACATTTTTAACTTTATGTAAATGAGCTTGTCCAGCGCGACGCGTCCGACTCGCGAAACTTGGACCAAGCTGTCAAACTAGGCGATCTAGTTCTAAGATGAAACGAGAAAAAAATTCTCGCTGAAAATGTTTTCAGAAGTAGATTCTGGTGGATTGTTTAGACGGCGCGTCCCTTAGTGTCCCCGCTGGACCTGGTAGACATGTACTGCTGGATTTAACATTATAGACATGACCACTGACTATTTGTGTAACAATTTAGCCACAAATTCACAGACCCGTACACGGTGCAGCCATATACTCGGTTTTGACTGAGTCTTGTTTACTTTACTGAGACTCTGAATGTCCCATCAATATGGTTTTTCACTGACACTCTCCTCTCATATACAGATCGTTTGTGTTGAAAACCTGCAGACAAAAAACACAAACAGTATGCTATAGTATGGACACAATCGTACTCAATTACAGAATAAAGACATGCATTCATTCACTGCTTTAGTAGCTACTAGTACTTCCTCTTTTCTAACCTAAACAGTTGATCACAGTATGACACTCACATTCTCTCTCTCTCTCTCTCTCTCTCTCTGTCTCTCTAACACACACACACACACACACACACACACACACACACACACACACACATGTACACGCTTGTCTCATGGTTGAGTGGACGGTGTGATAATGTGCACGTGAAGGGGGATGGGCAGGGTGTGTGTGATTGTCTGTGTGTATGTGTGTGTGTGTGTCAGGGTTTATGAATGTGTCACAAAGATAAAGCGCTGGCCTTGGGGTAGTGTGTGTGTGTGTTTGTGTGTGCGTATGTGTGTGTGTTACAGACTGGCAGCCTGCTCATGACGTGGATGGAGAATCACAGAGACAGATGGAAATGACTGGTTTACTGGCTGGATTTCTCGGCGGTCACTGTCAGAATACCTGATTGGCTGTTTGATTACTAACCGACTTAATTGCAACCTGATTGGCTGCCTGACTGACGGTTTTACTAACTGGTTTAAAAACAGGCCTGATTGGTTGCTTAACTATCTCAGCTCCCAGTCACGAGCCTGTCACAGACAACCATCCACAGTGTGATGGTTTGACTTCATTATTATTATTTCCTTATGAAGTCATTTAGGTCAGACGAAGAGTCAACCAGCACGACTGATTGTTAGCGTCAGAATCCCCCAGCTCATCTAGACAATCAGACAGACAGAGAGGTAGTTAGTTTCCAGGCCTCTGGGTAGATTCAGATGTTAATACTGGTCACATTGATCAGTATGAAGCTCTGTTTTCACCTCAGAGTGAATGATTGAAAGGCAAAGCACTGAAATCAGAGGCTGCAGATTTCTCAACATGTGTCCTGAAGTCCAAATTTTTATTCAAAGCAAACTACCAACCTCTTCTTCACCGTCTTAAAGAAGTCCAGTACATTCAGATTCACCATTCTCCGCTATTTCCTCCGCTTTACTGTCAGCAAGTGATTCAGTTCAGGAAAATGTTGAGTTCTCAGATAATTTGTCTTTTTCACTGCAGAGATCTGCTTGTTGTGTCTAATCAGGTCGGATTAACTGTCAGACATCTTGAATTGATCCAACGCTTCAGACTCGACACAACAAACTATAAATCGAGCTTTTTCCCTTATTTCTCCTCCATTTCTCAGCAATCCAACAGAGAAACAACTCTCTTTTAAAGTTATATTTCATGGCATTTTTTATATGAAAAATGGTTCCACTCCTCTCTACCACACTGATATACAACATTATATTGATTTTTTTTTTTTTTTTTTTTTTTAAAGGAGAAGAAAGAGAGGTAGGCACAAACAGCACAATGGTACCACTTTGAAAATCCAAAATGAGAACATTTTGGATTTGGACATTAACTTTGAGCTGCCGACACTGTGATTTTGATTTAAATACATTTAGAAGTTCTGTTAAAGTTCTGAAAAGTCCCATTAAATATTGTGAGGCTACCATCCTACAAGTTTTGCCTTGGCAAACCCACAGTACTGCAGAGACATACAGTATACACACAGGGGGGGAAAAAAGAGGTACTGTGACGTATTTCCCAGTGAAATGGAATATTTGAGCAGTGTACAGTTACAAGAGGGATTTAAATCAAATCCTTTGCATGTGATTGGACGACTAAAAAGTGGGCGGGCTTAGAAAGCAGTGCGATACGGAGCTGATGGATGTCATGATGTTATTGGTTGAAATTGGTCAGCACTAGCTTACGTCAAGCACACGTCATATTTTGTTTTACAGGAAGAAAAGATGATTGAATTGATATAAAAATACAAAGATTTTTTTTTTTTTTTTAATTGCATTTATTGTTAAATCGCAAATTAATCTAACATTTTTTATGTGTTCAAAATGTACCTTAAAGAGAGATTTGTCAAGTATTTAATACTCTTACCAATATGGGAGTGGGCAAATATGCTGCTTTATGCATATGTATGACATATTTATTATTGGAAATCAATTAACAACACAAAACAATTACAAATATTGTCCAGAAACCCTCACAGGTACTGCATTTAGCATAAAAAATATGCTCAAATCATAACATGGCAAACTCAAGCCCAACAGGCAACAACAGCTGTCAGTGTTCTGACTTGACTATGACTTGCCCCAAACTGCATGTGATTATCATAAAGTGGGCATGTCTGTAAAGGGGAGACTCGTTGGTACCCATAGAACCCATTTTCATTCACATATCTTGAGGTCAGAGGTCAAGGGACCCCTTTGAAAATGGCCATGCCAGTTTTTCTCTCGCCAAAATTTAGCGTAAGTTTGGAGTTTTATTTAGCCTCCTTCATGACAAGATATTATGAGATAGGTACCAGTGGATTCCTTCGGTTTTCTAGTTTCATATGATGCCAGTATCATCTCTCTTGCTTTAAAACCTGCTACAACCTCCGAAAGATCGCGGCCCTTCGGATTTTTAAGAAGTTAATTCATAATTGCAAGTTGCGTTAACGAAATTAGTGGCGTTAAACCAATTTTTTTGTTTACGCATTATTACTCGGTGGGAGGACATGAACCACGGTCTCCTTTGTCAAAGTCTTGAGCTTTGTACGTCTACCTACTGTACCTGCTACTTCTACCACTTACTGCACCAAACAATACTACAAAAGAAGTTGCCAGTGCATTGATGCATTGACATAATACTGACATAATAGTCAGCTTTGAAATATCTCCAAAATGATCTGTATTTCATTCCCCTGATAACTTGTTAGATTTCTATAAACATTTTAATTGTTCTGCAAGATGTTATCGTCCTTTATCATCTTCCGTAGTCCTCACCTGCCTCGCGCCTCCTGTTTCTTCTCTGTCTGTGTGATGGGAAGATAATTTTCTTTTCCCTCTCACTCTAAGTTGTAATGCTTTTCATTTGGCGGAGTGTAAATCTAATTCTGTCAGATGGCTTTGATTCATCTGCGAGCGAGAGGAGAGTGCGACTAAGCTGCGGTGGCTTTAATAAAAGTAATTCCTTCTTTATGAAGAAGTGGCGTGATGGAGGCCGTGCACTGTCTCTGCATTAGGGAAATTAACATCCAGAGCCATTTTTCAGACCGCTCCATTAACGGCACGAATCTGACAGCCGCAGAGTGACGAAAATATTGGTTGTATTAAAAACCTGTCGGATAGTAAATTAAACTGCGAAACAAACACATAATTGATAACAGAGGATAGAAAAATAAGACCTCAGGCTTTCAATATTGCCAATCTGTGCCTCCGTGCAGTAGTACTGATTTATGAAGTGGAGCAAAGTTAATGTGATTGGGAGTGGATGTAGCTGTAGAAAAGTGCATCTGTCCTGCATCACTACTGTGTTGAAGCATGTGGGGAAGGCAAGGGGAAGAAATACCTGAAATGTTAGGGATGACTCGTGAGTCAAAATGATGACACCGAGTCCAAATTATTAGATAGTAAGTTGAAATCTTAACTTAATACTTATTATTTTGTATTAATCTATGATATAAAGTTTATTTGCATGTACTGTAATTGTCAAAATGTATAATCCGTTATGAAATAACATAACATATATTACAATATATTGTAATTAGGGCTGTTAGGTGATTCAAATATTTAATCGCGATTAATCGCATATTTTTTATCTGTTGAAAATGTACCTTAAAGGGAGATTTGTCAATTATTTAATACTCTTATCAACATGGGAGTGGACAATATGCTTGCATTATGCAAGTGTATGTATATATTCATTATTGGAAATCAATTAACAACTCAAGACAATGACAGATATTGCCCAGAAACCCTCACAGGTACTGCATTAAGCATAAAAAATATGCTCAAATCATAACATGGCAAACTGCAGCCCAACAGGCAACAACAGCTGTCAGTGTGTCAGTGTGCTGACTTGACTATGACTTGCCCCAAACTGCATGTGATTATCATAAAGTGGGCATGTCTGTAAAGGGGAGACTCGTGGGTACCCATAGAACCCATTTTCATTCACATATCTGGAGGTCAGAGGTCAAGGGACCCTTTTGAAAATGCCCATGACAGTTTTTCCTTGCCAAAATTCAGCGTAAGTTTGGAGCATTATTTAACCTCCTTTGCGACAAGCTAGTATGACATGGTTGGTACCAATGGATTCCTTATTTTTTAGTTTCATATGATGCTAGTATCTTCACTCTAGCTTTAAAACTGAGCCCGCTACTACCAAGACATTGCAAGTTGCGTTAATGTATTAAAGAAATGAGTGGCATTAAAAGGAATTTGTGTTAACGCGTTCACTTTGACAGCCTTACAAAAAAAGTAACAAAACGACTGGGTTAGGTTTAGTAGAGAAACACCATGATGAAAATAAGTGAACACTGAGTTTTAGTTTCACATGGGACACGAACGGCGATCTCCTGGACGAAAAGACAGTGCCGTTTTCGTTGTATGGGAACGAAATTTCCCAGGCTGATTTGACAGATCATTTCAGAACAGGTTCTTATTTTTTAAACTATTTTTCATGGGATAGGATGTTTATATGATGTTGTTGTATTGCTGCTTCATGATGTAGGCCTTGGCTGTTCTAGAAATAAGGGAAACTCTGAAAGTAATAGCTGCTGTGAGGGAGGTTAATGGATCTAAAGATTGATGGATGATCAGCAGAGATGTAAAATCAACAGGATGTGTAGTTACTAGTAAAACCAGCAGTTTGCTTTAGTTGTGTGGTCTCTTCTTACAAACTTGTATCCAGTTTGTTTGTGGTATCTCCTGCGGACGCCCCCCTCCCCCTGACCCCTCCTCCTCCCCTTCCATGCCATCTAATTGAAGCGCTGTGTTCCCAGCAAGCGTAGATAGCTCCCCCGTCTGTGTCTTAAGACAGTAAAATACACTTAACCTTCAGATGGACTCGGGCCGGTTGGAAGGGCAGCCACCGTTTCAGGACTCAAATCTTTTTTCTCTATCAACTTAATTGTGTTTTTCAATTATTTCCCCAGATTTTCTGTCTCCTGACATTTGCTGTAAGGACAGTGTTTACCCCCGACTCTCCCCCTCCTCCCACAACATCAGCGCTCTTTTGTTTTATGGAACTTCTTTCTTGATCCAGAGACATACAAAGGCTTGAGGCAACCTTCAGAGTTCTTGTTTTTTGAGTTCTTGTATATTCATGCTTTTACCTTCACGGCTAAATCTTTTCTCTCACGGCATTTTACTGCCTGTCGTTCACTTTTCTTCCTACCTCCTTTCGTTCTCACATCAGTTTCCTGCTGCTATTGATTCCCTCCCTCAGTCCCTGGTGATCAGGTTTTACCAGTCTCCCATTGATTACCAATGGAGGCGGGTTGAGGTGCACCATGGGAAGATGGTGGGGCTGCAGCTCGAGAGGGGAGGGTTTGGGAAGGTTGTTGGTTTGATTTCCTCAGCAGGGTTACTAGAAAACAAAATATATACAATTTTTTATCATAATAGTAATATAAATATATATTAGGGCTGTCAAAGTTAACATGATAAAAATGCGTTCACGCAAATTTGTTTTAACACAACTAATTTCTAGTGCTAGAGTGAAGACATCATATGAAACTGGAAAACCTAAGGAATCCATTAATACCAACAAAGTCCTACTAGCTTTTCACAAAGGAGGTTAAATAACGCTCCAAATTTACGCTAAATTTTGGCAAGGAAAAACTAGTATGGCCATTTTCAAAGGGGTCCCTTGACCTCTGACCTCAAGATATGTAAATGAAAATGGGTTCTATGATTTGAGCATATTTTTTATGCTAAATGTAGTACCTGTGAGGGTTTCTGGACAATATTTGTCATTGTTTTGGGTTGTTAAATGATTTCCAATAATAAATATATACATACATTTGCATAAAGCAGCATATTTGCCCACTCCCATGTTGATAAGTGTATTAAAAACTTGACAAACCTCCCTTTAAGGTACATTTTCAACAGATAAAATTTTTTTAGATTAATTTGCGATCAATCACGATTAATTATATACAATTATACGATTGATAGCGATTCAATATTTTAATCGTTTGACAGCCTTTGTATCAATAAAATTTTAATTCAGTCACAATGGGGTTACACTTTATTAATAAAAAATAAAAAAATTCTGTGTTTGTACAAAAAATAAAACAGTAATTTATTTGTTTAAACTGTCACTAAATGAAATACTGAGGAATGAACAGCTTTTATTATGTGGACAGCAGGTCGCTTTAGAACTTGAAGTTAATTGGTAGAGAGCTGACCCTAATCATTGTGTGTGTGTGCGTGTTGCTATATTGATTACTGTTCTTCAAACAAAGGAATCAGCTTCTCTCTTTCTTCCTTTTAATCCTTTTTTCCCACCCTCTTTTGCTTCATCCTTTGCTTTTTTTTTTCTTTCTGGCTCAGTCTCTCCATCATCCCTCTATTTTGCCTTTCCTTTCTCTGTATTTTTTTAGTTTCTTTTCCTTTCCTCCCACTTCTAGTCTGTTCTCTCTCCCATCCTACCTTGCCCATTCTTCCCTTATACCTCTTTACCCCATCCTTCATTGTTCAGTCTTTTCTCTCTACCCTCCTCGTCATCGTTCTCTTATTCGAACTTTGCAAAAAAGGCAGAGAAAAAAAAGAAATTGTTCTCAAAACTTAAAGCAAACAAACATTTAAATATAAGAATATGAATGTAAATAAATACAGTTAATGAAGATGATGATATACGTGTTTAAACCTTTTCTTAAAGGTGAAAGAGTTCAAACTTCTTCTTCTGCTCAGCAGCATTTCTTCTTTTTCTCTGACACATCCATATTTTTAGCGTGATTGCATGGACTCCACAGGTTGTTGCATTACACCATCCTGCCCCTTTTTTTTAATAGATTCCTTCCTTTATGGATAATGTCATCTCAGCCAGAAAGCCTTTTTATCCCGATCCGTCTGTGGTTTTTATGAAGATTTAGCCGAGCTGAGGCGAGCTCGTCCGTCCCTCTTTAGTTTATTGGGTTATGTTTGGGAGCAGGTTGGCCAACAAATAGGATTTAGATACAATGTCATTATAATAGATCTGCCGGTCGTGAAGGAAGCAGATCGATAGGCTTCAAAAATCAATCCGTCCGTCCACACGGGCCGACGGGCAGCAGGTACACAGAGACAGGAAGTGATGCGACGTGACGGGCGCTCACATCTCTCCAATGATGAAAGTTCAGGGCATCTGCACGTCTTCGAAAGGTCTTAGATTATTTCTTACGGCTGTACGAACCACAGCGTCAAATGACTCCTCATTACCTGTGTGTCATTTTAGTTTTCTTGCATTTATTCTGTCTTAAATTGGTACCTTTGGGATCTTCAAGAATTTAAAATAAAGTTTGTAGTTTCAATCTGTAATAAATATTCCAACATGCAGTGATACATTTTGAAGACAGAAAAATTAGAAACCAATAAAATGTTACATCTCTCTGCTGGCTTTCAGTTTATAGCTGTGACCAGATACCGTATGTTCAGCAGGCAGGTCTTGTCAAAAAACCTTAAATCAAGGCTAAGGCAGACTGTACATATGTAGCCTGGTGGACAAAACCCAGAGAAAAAAAAATTCCAATAAGCACTTCCTGCTGCTCATAAAGCTTATTGCTGTGAACACATGGTAATAATTGAAGGTGACCAGATGAATGCATCAGCGTTTTGATCACCTCTCTTCTTTTATCTGCTTTATGCCAGCTGGACAGTCAGACGACACTTTTTATAGAGATTTTAAGGTGTCAATCAAACAGAGACTGTAACTGTGACAAAAATAGGATTTTGAGAAGTCCCCAATGGAAATCACACGCTTGCCGAGAGTTATTATTATAATATCATCTGGTTCAACGGTATGAATTAGACACTGGATTTAAAAAATATATCATGTTGATGATATTGCCTCAAGTTAATCTATAAATTGTAGTATCAGGTTTCATTTTAAATTAAATAATTTATTGTAAATTATGTTTTTAAATGTAGATAAAACGTTGGTTTGGTTTAGCAGTTTCCTGCGGATCATGCAAAGATAAGCTCAGTGCAGGATTGTTGGTCTAGAAAACATCCAGAGAATCGATAGAGCTTGACACATTGGTGCAGTCAGTCATTGTTAACACGATAACACCATTAGCACCAATAACTTAACAAATTAGGTGTTAGAGATATAAAAACCAAATATGTTTCTGCAGCTGCACAGCCAGAACATGTTTGAATATCAGAAGCGAACACCAATGACAGCGCAGCATGGGTGCTTATCCAATCAGGCATCAGAAGGTGTGACGGACCTGTTACTGGTTATTGACTGTGGTGTAGTGAACACACCAGTGCATATACACACTCACACCACACATTGTACACTCGTCCTCTAGACTCCTCTGTAAATACGCTAAGAAATGAATCCTATAACAGTTCTATCAAGGGGACTACAAAAGGTGCACACTTATTTGTTCTTGTCTTGTAAAAAGGTTTAGGTTTATATACGACTAAATGCCTCTGAAACCTGCAGAGACCCCTTCCATCCGTCTGAATCTCCCTCCTTCTCTTCACTTTCTCTTTCTCTCTGTAAATCTCAACTTTTTAGTGATTCTGGTTGGAAGTCTATCTCTAATTCTGTTATCTACTGGCCCAGTCTGGCCCGGGGATGGATGCCATCTGTAATCCATTTATCAGAGCCGGCCGCTGGGCCTTTTTCCAAATGACAGCTGGCCCTTAGCAATCTCATTATAAAAAGCACCAGGATATAATATGGAAATATGGGGGGCGAGGGGGCTCCTGAGGTCTGAGAAATGGACTGAGCAACAAACACACAGTGGACAAAATATTAGAACAAAATCATTTTTTTAAATTTATTTTTATTACGTATATTTGGGCCGTCAGTCGATTGCGATTAATCGCATGATTGTCGATAGTTAATCGTGATTAATCACACTTTTTTTCCGCCCAAAGATGCATGAAGTTATAATGTAATTCCACTACATTCAAACTCAAGCTGTGTTCGAACTTACCACGATTTTGAAGTTAATATTATATTTCGTTGGAGTGTAATATTTTCAGGAACAACTCACCAGCTGAGTCATTAATCATCAGTGCAGATCACAGTCTCCTTTTATCCTGAGTCATCATCCTTTAGTAATTAGTCCCCTCATAGAGTGCTCCAGGGATGACGTATCTTTGTAGGCCAACCAGGAAGTTAGCATCGCCCCCTGGGTTCCGGCAAAAAGCCAATGGGATTTTTTCCGTTGGTTTTTGGATTATTGCTGAAAATAATCTCTGTGGCAAACAAACGTTTATGATACTTAGACGTTTTGTTCCGTAAAATAATCTTCACAAATGAACACCACGAACAACGAGGCTGTAAAGGCGGACAAGTCAGCTTGATGACGTTTAGTAGTCTCATTTAGCCACATAAAGGCTTCAAAATCCACGAGTGGGATATTTATTGATGTATTTTATGTTGTAAAACAAAACGTTAAAAGCTCTTCAGCTTGTGTTAACCACAGACCTTATTTCAGACATCTAACTATAAACCCGTTGACTTCCAGACGAAGGAACCGGAAGTGCTAAAATGCTCATTTCCAGGTTTTAGGACTCATTCTTGTAGCACTCTAGTACAAACTGTGGGTCTGGAGTTTGGACAGCGTGGGCATTTACCAGACAGGGAGGGTCTACTGAAAGATGCTATAGCATGGTATATACCAAGGTGCATCATGGGAAATGTAGTGTATTTGAAGTTTGACCCATACTAGGGACTGAAAGTATCGGCCTCTATTCCTTCTATTTTGACCGCTCTTTCTTTTATCTGTCTTTTGTGATGAGTACCTCAACTTTTTAGAAGTGCAATACTAAATCACTGGAGTACCCCTTTAAATCTAAATTCAGGCATGACAACATTCACCAGTTGAGGATCTATTCTATTCTATATCTATCTCTATTGAGGATTATGTGACGCTAACAAATCCAACACGTGTGAAGAGAAAACTCTGTTAAGATCAACAGGAAATAGACGCAGCAGTGACCAACTCTCTTTCTATTCATCACACCCAGTGTGCTCGCTAACCCCTTATTCCTCACAGACACTGTTAGTGTGTGAGTGTGTGTGTGTGTGTGTGTGTGTGTGTGTGTGTGTGTGTGGGTGTGTGGGTGTGTGTGTGTGGTGAGCGAGCGCTGGTTCCCCTGCAATTCAAATCCATAACAATGCTGTGCTCGTTCATCCAGAGAGAGAGAAAATAAGAAAGAGAAATCCGAGGGTGGTGGTGTGTGTGTGCGTGTGCGTGTGCGTGTGCGTGTGCGTGCGTGTGCGTGCGTGTGTGTGTGCGTGTGCGTGTGTTTGGTTGTTACATACACACACAGATTTGATGTAGTCCTTATTGGGCCTTTGATCCAAGGGGTGTAAGGAGCTCTCATCTCCCACTGTGTTACTCATACAGACACACACACACTTATCGGTCGCACACACACACACTCGTGTGTTCCTCTCCGGGCTGCAGCAGCTCCCCACTGTGTAGACCCTGTCACACGCGCACACACACAAAAGAGGTTATTTTGGGGTCGTCTTGGTGAACACAATGGACGGACACGCCCCTACACACACACACACACACACACACACACACACACGTATACACACTCAACAAAAAAGGTTTCCAGTTGCACGTGTCCAAAAGCCTTCCAGAGGTCTGTGAACATGACCGCCTGTATGTAAGTGTGTGTGCGTGTGTGTGTGTGTGTGTGTTTGCACTGTGACTAAAGGCTTTCAGCGGGACAATAAGACGTGTGCCTGCGTGTACGTGTGTGTGTGTGTGTGTGTGTGTGTAATGGTTAATACCAGGACAATAGAAGTGTGCCTGTTCAGTTGTTATCGGCTCACTGGAGACTCACAGGCCTGCTGTTTTTTTTAACCACCTTTCACCATGAAAAGGAAGAAAAAGGAGACGGGAAAAAAAGAGATGAGAACGGGGGTCCCCCCCCCACTCTCTCTATTCAGCTAAAACATCTCTCAAAGTGTCAGAAGAAGGAAATAAACACACCTACAGTGTCTTCAGACCTTGCTAAATGAACTACAATGTTCTTATATACATTTTTTGTGGGTCACTAAAACCAATAAAGAGCGCTGAAAGCAGCGTTTACAGGTCAGATTTGTGGTTCAGGTTCTGCAGCTTTGCATTTTAATGAGGTTTCCTTATCTTGTGACGGACATTAGATGGAGCTGTTGGCAGGTTTTTTATGTTTTACGTTTAGGATATTTGCAGGAGGCACATTTGGGACAAATTATGATTTTATTGGTTGAAAACATGTGAAATGGTTATTTCTTTTCTTTGGTTGAAATATATAGCTGACCCTGAATCCACCATATTATACAGTTTACTGTAGTGTATGTTATTATATTGTATAATACTCAGCTTTTGGTTTTGAGTCACTTCAAATCATAAGCAGTTGTGGGAGATATGTTTGATAAGCTTTTTTTATTTAAAACAAAAATATATTAATAGGTTTGAAATTTATTATCATGTTTTCATAATATATTTGTACCTTAAAATGAAATACAAAAGTGCATCGTTCTCAAATTCAAAAGTTCAATAAGGGTGTAACTGCTGGGGTCGAGAGAGATAATATACTGTAATAAACTGTATTATGCTCCTCTATATTTGACAATGAATATGATGGCGCATATTTTGGTAACACTTTATAATAAACATAATTTATTAATGGTTAATTGATAGTTCATTAAACTTAGTTAATAGTTATTTTACTCTTAACAAACAACAAAATGACAATTAATAATGTTTGCTAAATATTAGTGATGCTATCATTTCTGTTATTCCAACAGTTTATTGTTGCACACATTATAACATTTTATATACTATATATATAAAGTAAGTGTTTGTTAATGATTAAGATATTATTTGCAAACCTTAAAGAAATTATCTGTAAAGCATCTATAAACATTACATAGATATTTGTAACACTATAGCTATGATACAATATATAATTTATAAACAAATTATTTCATATTACACAAACTGCTGATAAAATAACAGAAATTATAACATTACTAATAATTAATTAACATTATTAATAATCATTTCATTGTTTAACAGTAAAAAAACTATGAAACGCACAAGAATGTTTCATCATCAACCACCACAAGACACTTAATTTCTCTCTTTGTCTCTCTACCAGGCTGTCTGTCCAACCTTCCACCAAACGCCAAGAAGATCTCCAACTCATACGAGGAGCGCCGCAAGCAAGCCACCGCCATCGTGCTGTTGGGGGTCATCGGGGCTGAGTTCGGCGCTGAGATCGAACCTCCGAAGGGTTTAGCGCGGGCCAGAACCGGCGGACAGGCGCCTGAGGGCTTCGGACTGACGAGCGGAGGGTCATCCAACTACTCACTGGCCAGACACACATGTATGTACAGAGATAACACACTCATTGCCATATTTACAATCTGGATATCCCCAAATGTATTTTGCGTCCCGAGGTAGGCATGTAGGGATTGTTACAGGTGTCATTGGGGCTGTTTCTGTGTCACTTGGCATTGGGCTAGCTTTGCCACAGTTTAGAACAGGTCCAGCTAAACTGAACCTGAACCTCCTGGGGTTTAAACGCAGCTACATGCTAAGTTAGACATGGTTTTCCTGACAAAATGAGGACAGGATCAGCTGGACGACAGCTAAGTCTTTTTTGTTTCCACTGTATTTTACAAACAGTGATGTTTCGGATATACGTCTTTAACCCTTTAAAAAACGGACCATTGTTTGCATGAAAAACCATAACAAGCTAAAGCATTTATTGTTTTTGCAACGGAAAGCCAAAGCTTCTTGCTTTCGCATCATCCCGTTGTACGCTTGTGATTACGTTATTACGTTACGTTACGTGTCGTACAAAACGCAGTGACAACACGCGGTGGCGCCAGAGTATTCCAGAAATCGTTGTTTGCATGATCCTGTTTAAATGGATGTGAAATAAAAACTATAATAGCTAGAGCATTCATTGTTTTTGCAGCAGAAAGCTAAGGCTTCTGTCTTTCGCGTTGTACGCTCCTGATGACGTTATTACATTATGTTATGTGCGAAACGTAACAAAACTATCAAAATGCCTTTGCACTCAATCTGCTCATAAAAATGAGCATATCTAAAACTTATGGATTGTTTTCTACATTTAGAAAATCTTTTGGATCAATATGTTTTGTGTTTATTAAGTGACATTTTATGAAAAAGACATGTCAGATTTTTTTTTTTTATTTCTGACAATTTTAATACTTTATAAATTATTAGCTTTTGTCATTTTATTATTGTTATTGACTTACATAACCTTTTAGCTTAGATTGTACAGATTTTAGGGATGTGACGCTTGAAGATACTCCAAGAAATTACATCACTATAAGCAAACATACCAATGTAGACACTGGCAAACCATTTCTATTGCAGCGTTCAAAGGGTTAAAAAGGTGACACTGCTGTTTGGAAAGCGAGTGAAGTCTGCGGTTGTGGGACAGACAACAGTGGCGCTGATACTGTTATTGATTTTCTTTCTTTGTAGTTCTTCTATTTTTCTATAATCTTGTTTCATCTTTGTCATTTTCTCCTTGCTCTGTTTGGCCGTATGTTGTATCTCCATTACTGCCAATGCCAGACACAGAGAAACCTTTGAAACTTTTGGTTTCTTACCACTGACTCCCTTGGCATGGCCTCCTCTTCACAGCCTGGATATTTCAGTTTGTCCAACAAGAGTTCCCCATTGTTCTTTTTTAGTCACACTAGTGGTGTGGCATGTGGGCTGGGTATCGTTTATAATACCAGTACTAATACCAGTACCCTTAAAGTAATACCAATACCAATAGGGTGCTTCATTTGATACCTTTTTTTGTCAATAGCTTGAGAACTGTTGGATGGATTGGATGAAAATTTGGTACAGACATCCATGGTCCCCAGCAAATTAATCCTAATAACTTCAGTGATCCACTGACCCCTCAACCAGCCGTTCGTGACCAAATATGTACATATGTGTACAGTATATGTGTGGCCTCACAGAACTGCTGCAGGACTCTCAACCTCAGACAGATACTGACATGTTCAGTGGTTCCTGTTTTGGTCCAGAATCATGGTTTTCTCCAAACTCAGAACTACACAACTGACAAAGTCGAAACTTCATTGTTGGATTAGAGGTGAGGAGAGAGATGGGATTGATTTTCACCCACCAAGCTTGACACCGTAAGGAGCTTGGCGTTCACTTCCACACACACTCACTGGGCCCAGCCTGTGCCACGCTGTGCCTGCAGCGTTGGACCTTGGTGGGCATCAAACCTGCACTAAGCAGAGCTGCTCTTCCATTCTGCTGCCCCTGAGCTCTGATTGGCTGCCTCTGGGGCCATCCGCCCAGCGACAGAGCCTGCACCCTCACTGATAGACTGTGGAGCGTGATGTTGGCCTTGAACACAGCGGTCAGCTCACCTGTGTGGACTCACCGGACACACACACAGATGCACAAACCCCAGAAAACCCAAAGCCCATGTCATCAGATGAACACAACTCAAGATGTAATTGATCCCCTTGAGTAGAGCTCCCTCCACCCAATTAAAACCTTTCACTGACCCCTCTGGCTGGGTATCATTTGGACAATGTGGTCCCGTATGATACTTATTTTCACTAAACAGAATAAACCAAACTTCTCAAAGTCATCCATGTTTAATGTTGTCTTAACATAAAGCAACCACACTAGAACTTTGCTCAAATAAAATACAGTATAGAAATTGGAAGAATTTGGATTTGAATCAAAAATCAAAGAACACGTCACGACTAATGCCTCATGTCCACAGCATGGTTCGGCTCAACTCAACTCACTTTTGGTACCGTGTCCTTTCCTATATTTCGTTGCTCTCCACAGCCGACTGAGGAGGAAAACTTTTGCTGCATAGAGTTAGGTCAGCCGGGAAGTTGACCCGGATGCAGATCCCTATGCAGTTAAGCCATAATGGCCGTTCCAGGCAGCTACTTTCTGTGTTTACTTTCAGTCAAACTCTGAGACAAGTGTTAGAAATGATTGATTATGTTTATTTGTAAAGCTGTAGGAGGCTTGCCCCAAGATATGTCATTTTGACTGTATTACCTGGGGAATGGGAATGGGAAAAACAGCCTCCCATTCACACACTGTAGACCAACCCATCCACCTCGACCACTTGTTTACTAAGATTTTGCGGCTGTAACTTCCTGCCATTGTTCTTTATTCAGTCATAATTCACATGGCCACTAGAGGTCTTTGTCACTAACCTAAACATTGTTGTATTTAGGCATTTGAACAAACAACTGATTTTGTCGTTTTTCTTGGAGAACAGTCTCTAAATAACCCCCTTTTCCACATATAATAAGCATTTTCAGTCCCAAATGGCGGCAGCGGCTGTTGTCAAAAAAACACCAGAGTTTCGTCTCTTTGCTTTTATACTCTTTGGTTGAGCATTTCACTTCGTTTGATAACATTGAAAGTAAAGTTAAGCTCTGCTGTCGGCCTCCCAACCCATTAAAAAAAAGACAGAGAAAAAGAGAGAAAGAGAGATTGCGAAGGCGAGCGGTAACATTAAAAGAGTTTGACAGCGCGTTGGCGCTGTGAATGAAGAGAAAGGAAAGTTATTTTCTGATTGTTTCATGTCGTTAATGTTCTAAAGCACAAATAAATAACCATCATCAAACACTCAACAGGTGATTCACTGTGGAGACAGTTGCTCTTTGTTTCATTTTCCTCCTCTGCATTTCATTCATTACATCCAACATGCATTAGTAAATATATGCAGCAGTAGATATCATCGCAAGGTTTATTTTTTTCTAATATGTTTTCTAAAAGTCCCCTGAACTTTTGTTGGAAACCCCCATTTAACTAAACTGAGGAGGCTACAGAGCATTCTGCTCTGTTAACTGACCCCACAGAGTGGCTGAGCCCTGTAAAATGTGTTATTACTTAATATAAAGCTTCAGCAGACAATTACAGATGACTGTAAAAAGCATGTGGTGGAGGACATTATTTAGTCTTTCATCACTGTTTCTTTCTCATGTGTTATTCTGCTTTCATTCCTGCCTCCTCGTCCGTTTTATCCCTCTCTTCTTTTTTTTCTCGCTCTCATTCAGTCTGTTGTTTTTCTCCCTCCTTCCACTCTCCATCTCCCCCTTCTCCTCTCTCTCTGTTATGAAATTGAAAGATGGATCGGCGTAGTTGGCATACAGCGCCGTGTGTGTGATGAATGAGAGCTGTCCGCCCAGAGAGAGGGAGGGTACAGTAGTCTATACAGCAGAGTATAGATTGATGTTTTCATATGGCGAGGGGGGGAAATGTAGGGAAGCTGGAGGGGGAGATTGAGCTTAAGGGAGGAAGGAAGGAGAGATGATGACAGAGGGAAGGGAGGATGTGATTGGACAGGATAAAAGAGACAAACTGTACATCTGTGTATCATCTCTGGACAATAATGCTCACAGTAAATGTCAAAATACCTCCAGTGGCCTCTGAGGCCCATTCACCGTGAACGGTGGCATTTTAAAACATTCATGAGAGCAGATTGGAAATTGAGTTTTATTTTCTATCATGGAAAATTGAAAAGGGGCAAGCAGGTGATGGAAACTAAACCTAGTTTGAGGTTTGACTGGCGCTCTTTTAATTACGTAATTTTCGTTGCGCCCTTCTCCTCCTCTCTGGAGAATTAGCAGCACCAACTGATTATCTTCATGTGCTTTACTCCTAATATTCAAGCAACAGTAGTAGTGCAGGGAAACATGCATTCATTTGCATTTTTTTTGCTGAAATTGTCTGGAAATTTGTCTAACATTTTTTTCTAAATTTGAATGGAAATGTTTTTCTTACCATTGATTAGCACTATATGTTTTTTTTAATGATTAATAACTTCTTAAAGGTGCTAAATACATGATTGGGAGCATTTCTATTGCCTCTCAACGGCTCTCAACATGGCGACGGCTGAGCCGGTGGCAAAGAAAGTATATTGCCAAGAAGTGAAAGTCAATTGTTTGTTCGCAACATCAGCGCCCAGCAGCAAAGCTATGCTTCCGCCATTTTGGACTGAAAGCGATTACCGGACGCCAGTAAAATGTCCGTCTACAAAGTGCTGTACAAAAGTAAAACTAAATTTATATTCTATTGTCATATTCTACCAATATGCCCTGTCTTTAGTAAAATATTATAAATATAATGAGCGTTTTCAAAAGTCCAGAATGGCGGCAGCGGCTGTTGTCAAAAGATCCCCAGAGTTTCATCTCTTTGCTTCTATACTCTTTGTCAGCGGCTCACAGCTTACGGTTCTAATGGTTCTAACAGTGCTAAGAGTGCAAAAAACGTCAAAAGTGGTGACTGAGAAAACAGTGTTAACCTGCGGGGGAACTGGAGGGTGGGTGATACGCTTCCGCGACCACGTCATCGGTCGGGACGGTGTTATCAGCTGTAACCGCTGTATGAGAGCAGTGCAGAGCGACGATTTAACCGCTAACATGCTAGTTAGCAAGGAAGAAGCTCATGCTAGACAGTACAATAGCAGCCAAACTAGCTAGCTTGCTAGCTTTTTTAACACAGGTATTCTTCATGTATGCAGTGGTTGTTGACGAATACTACTTTTATTTATTTTTTATATTACATCTTGATATTCACGATAGACACAGCGTCTCTCTTTCTCTTTCACTCTCACTCTCAAACTGGCTCTCATTCTTTGTCTTTTTGTATTGCTTTTTTATTATTCGTTCTCTCTCCCTCTCCCTGCAGCCAGTCCGATCTGGCTCTCATCCACTAACCAAGTCCCCAACATTGATTTACCTTCACCTCTCATTTAAGCTTGAACAGAGGAAGAGAAAGAGAGAGAACGGGGGAGCAGGGGAGCAGGGCAGATGGAGGAAAGAAAGTAGAAAGCCTGTTAGTGGTCGACTCGGCCTGGTAAACTTTAGACATCACCAATCTGTCACTATTTCACACTCTCTACTTCCCTCCCTCCTTTATTCCTACTTCCTTCCTTCCTTCCTTCCTCCTCCTCCTCCTCCTCCTGCTCTAATCACCCTCTCCGTGTTAATGTGACATGTTTACTGCTCTAACTAACAGCTCATTACGGCCAACTGATGCTTTGTCAATAGCTATTGGTTCATTTGGGTCCGGGCCTGTCTTTAAACAAAGATGTCCACCGTGAGAAATGGACCTGAGTCCGGCCGGACCTTTTCTCACTTCCTGCCTCAGTGACTTGAGGGGAGGGGTTGTAAATTTGAATCTCGATACCGGCCAATTACAGCACTGATTGTTAACGGCCATCTTTAATAGTCCAGGACAAAAAAATAAATAATAGAGGCTTCTATGTGCAAATGTGGCCGTCAGATTAAACCTCCATCAGGTTCATTATAAACACACACACACACACACACACCTGCCCACCCACAGTCAGTCACTGCTCATAGCGTTGAACTTTGACCTCATAACCTCTGAGGCCTGAGGGGGTTAGGGGGGGAGCTCCGCTGGTTGACTGTGGGAAGAGCACGTACACACGTATTAACAATGAGGGGTTTGAATTTGACCTTTTGCCCCATGACCCCCAAATTATACTGCCCCCACCTCCACTCCCTGATCCCATCCTCCCACACAGTCACCTACCCAGTTTATTTATTGATAATCAGTTTATTTGAAACTAATGTTAAGTTGATTTCCTATCAAAAGGAAGGCAACGTTTGCAAATAGCGTTTATCATAATCTATACAACGTACAGACCATAAGAATGTTAACCAAGCTTGTAGCTTGTTTTAGGCCTCATCATTTTTTATTTTATTAATTGAATTTATAATGTGTTATAATCGGCTTATAGCACTGTATAATTATAGTTATAAGCACCTATAAATATATATAATGCTTTATAATAATAATAATTACTAAATAATAGTAAGGTGAAATATCATAATACTTCATAATTGCCGGTCACTCATTGACATTTTTTTGCAAGGATCATAGTGTATTATAATTCCCATAGTTGTAATACATTATAATCTTCCTATAATGCATTGTAATGTGATTATTAGTAATAAGCATTGGTGCTTTAAGTAAAGTGAAAAAATATATAATTAAATCTATGCAAGAACAACACAAGAAAACGTTAATATAACAGTGATTATAATGCATTATAAAAGGATTATAATGTATTACAACTATGAGAATTATAACACACTATGATCCTTGCAAAAAAAAAAAAGTCAGTGAGTGACCAGCAATTAGGAAGTCTTATGATACTTGACCTTATAAGTAATTATAAAATGCTTTATAATGTGTTATGATTATTGTTATAAAGCATTGTCAATATGTATAATGCTTTATAATAATTCTAAATAACTTATAAGGTCAAGTATCTTAATACTTCATACAGTAATTGCTGGTCACTCACTGATCATAGTGTATCGTAATTCTTATAATTGATATGTTTTTATTATGCATTATAATGTGATTATAAGTTACTCTAAGTGGTCACTGGGTGCTAATAAGTCATAGTTGTAGTTTATGAAGTATGATGGTACTTGACCTTATAAGTCAATATAAAATGCTTTATAATGTGTTTTGATTGGTATAAAATATTATGAATATGTATGAGTGCCTAAAACTATAATTATACAGTGCTATAAGCAGATTATAACGCACTATAAGTATGTTTATAATGCATTATAGACATCGGCGCCGTAGAAAGAGCGAACACAGTGTTTTGAGGTACATGTTTGAAGAGATTTAGGTGGAGAAATCATAAAGGAGTAGTCTAACTCTGAGCGTAATTGATTTCTGTTGGTGGTCTCGATGATTTGTACTAATCACTAACTGGAGATCAAAGTTCATTCAACCCTACATCGCTGCTGATATTTATAGTCCACTATTTGTATGTGTATTGATGCATGTAACAAAAACATGATTGATTTTAGCTCTTACTGCTGTTTGCGCACGCCATGTTGATCGCCAGCTGAGGGTCAAAGTTCACCGCCTTATCACTGATTCAGTCACAACACGCTAACAACACACCTACTCTGCATGTTTCACTCTTTCGTCTCTTTTGGCCAGCAGCCACAACATAACTGCTAACAATGTTAGCGCAGATGCCCATCTCTTACAGTCTATATCACCCATAACAGCGTATCGCAACGATGCTAACAAAGTTAGTGCTCTATCTGTCGCTGCCGGTATATAGGTATATATTATGACAGTCGTACCCAGTAATGCTAACACGGTTAGCTTCTAGCTATATCTTTCATAGCCCCATCCATAGGCTGTGTGTGTGTGTGTGTGTGTGTAGATATAAACCAATAAGGAAGGGTTTGCCATTTAAGGCGGGTTGATGATTAAATGCCAGGAGATCCAGATGATGACATTAGCTCTGTGTGTCTGGAGACTGGAGAACCTTTAGAGCCACCACAGGATTATAAATACTTATAGTAAATGATCTCTTTTATATTATATGTTTCCTCATATAATGATTGTTTAACATTTACATGTCAAGTGAAAATACAATGAACTGTATTGATCTCTGACTCAGACAGCAGAAGAAGAAGGAAAGGGCCCTCCTGATGCTGATGTAGAATCTCGTTCTGCTACGATACGATCGCTTGAATGAATTAATAAATGGCCAGTTCATTTATGACAACTGAATTTATATGCATATGGCTTTCTGTTAACAACATCAGACGTTTATTCTGCCTTTTCGCGTCTTCATTTTCCTTTGGCTATGTTTTTGAAGCACTTTGTGAAGAATCTGCTAAAAGCTCTGGACCTTAGGCTTCAGTGGGTGAGACAGGCAGAGAGAGAGAGACAGACAGACACTCGGGGGGGAGGGGGGTGTATGCATGTGTGTGTGTGTGTGTGTGTGTGTTGGGTGGGGGGGGTGTTATTGAGGGATAGGGGGATATTTTCAGGAGCCTTAATGGTCAGTCTGTCCCCACAGAGACTGGCTCAAATGTCAGGTCAGCTATGAAGTGACCTCCATCCCGCTCGCTGTCTTTATCCACTCAGTGTGTGTGTGTGTGTGTGTGTGTGTGTGTGTAGCACCAAAGTAGAATCTTTTTTTCCCAAACCTCATTTGAGATATTATGATTTATTATTTTTGTTTTATTTCTAAGACGTTTTCTTTAAAGAGGCCCTATTATGCTTATTTTCAGGTTCATACTTGTATTTGGGGTTTCTACTAGAACATGATTACATGCTTTAATGTTAAAAAAAACGCTTTATTTTTCTCATGCCGGCTGTGTTGCAGCACCTCTTTTCACCCTCTGTCTGAAACGCTCTCTTTCAGCTCCAGCCCCGCCCTCTCAAAAAGCCCAGTCTGCTCTTATTTGTCAGCTGACCCAATGTTATGATTGGTCAACGGAACCAAACTCTTCGGACTCCGCTCCAATTCTGCTCTAACTAGCTTTGTTTGAGGGCGTGCCAAACTAGCTGCTAGGCAAAATGTGTTACTTGGTGACATCACCACGTTACGTAAGAAAAGGCGGGACTTCAAGCAAGGCATTTCAGGCAGTTCAGGAGCAGTGTTTCTGTGGGGGAGAGTAACTCTCTTTGGCCTGGACTTTAGGCTTCGTAAGTTTGCAGAACCTTTTACATGCACAAAAACTATATAACACAATAAAGGAAAAGGAAAAAGGACAAAAGCATAATAGGTTCTCTTTAATGAAAAAGCAGAAAATAGGCCGAAGAAAGGTCCAACATACAGTATGTGTCGATGTCTAAAAAAATGTCGGAAACTTTTCCGATAAGTGTTCGGAAAAAATGTTCGAAATAATTCTGAAAAATGTGTCCGAAAAAAAAGTCAGAAAAATGTTGGAAAAGTAAAAAAAAAAAAAAATAATTCCGCAAAATGTCGGAAAAGTAAAAAAAAACAAAAAAACCCGAAAAATGTCGGAAAAGTAATAAAAAAAAAAAAAAATCTGCAAAATGTCGAAAAAAAAAAAAATGTTAATGAAAAAAGCTGATATGGTCGTGGGCCTTTGGCCATGTCGAGATTGTAAATTCGCTAACTCTGGTGCATTTCCATTGATGTTAGTGTTGAATGTGCACCATCCCCTTTAACTGAACACATAAGTGCAGATTTAATGTCCCATTTCAGCGAAAAACACGACAGTGTGAAATAAAAAGCGTCAGGGAGGCCGATGCAGCTGCTGTGTCTCACCTTTATCACATCTTAATTCTCTTTTTGTCCTGATATTATTCACTCCTGCAACAAAGGGAGAGAAAGAAATGTGAAATAGGAGCTTATTAAATCACATAAAGTGTTCTGCAGCATTGTTGGAGGTTCCCTACTTTACTCTGATTCTACTGTTTCTACCGTTTGCAGGTAAGGCGCTGACCTTCCTGCTGCTGCAGCCACCCAGCCCCAAGCTGCCTCCCCACAGCACCATCCGCCGCACCGCCATCGATCTGATTGGCCGAGGCTTCACCGTGTGGGAGCCCTACATGGACGTGTCAGCGGTGCTCATGGGGCTGCTGGAGCTCTGCGCTGACGCCGAGAAGCAGCTGGCCAAGTGAGTCATGTGGCCACACAAACTCAAATATTATTGATAAAATACAAAACAATTTATTTTTAATTCTGAAATAGATAAACACTGTACCTAAATATATAAATAAGACATTAAGAGGCCCGGAGGAAATATATGTTAGAATTTTGTCAGTGGAAGAAAACAGTGGCATCACAATACATTACTCAATATTGTTGTAATGTGTGTAGAGAATTTTGCTTTTTTACTTCTTTTGCCAAGAAATACGGTATGTCCAAAAGATCCGGCAGGACCTGCTATATGTTGAAGTATAGTCATCAAATGGCACTTAAAGGTTCAGTCGGTTACTTTTAGAGAAATAACTTTTAGATTTAAGGTATACTGCAAGATATAAATACACACATTGCGCATAAAGACACTGGTTCAGTCCTGTGTTTCTGGTTTATTCATTGTTTGTGTTCAGACTGCTCAGTCGTCCCTCTCAGATTCCAGAGTACAGACAACAGCCTTATTATACATACAAATATAAGCACACACACAGAGAAACACTCAGGCACTATAGAGCCGACACGCTGAGTTATGGAAGCCAGGCTGTAATCTGATTGCAGGACATTATGATGATGTAACGATGTCTGCGTTGCTCTGACATGTGAGTCCTCCGTCTGCGTTCACGTTGTATCATGTTCTTTTTCCCTTTTTTTTTTTGCCCCCACTATAAAAATGTCTATCCAGAAAACTAGTGGTCAGCTACGCTAGTGAAGCAATTTCCTGCTCCTCAGAGGGTGAACCCTTTAGATTTTAATGTCCAGTTCACCTTTCCTCAACTGCTGACAGAGAATCCTCGGCACTGTTGGTGTTGGCACAAGCCAGTCAGCGGCACAGACCGGTGTTGACACGACTGTAATCGTAGCACACCTATCGCCCAGTGCAGGAAGGAAGTGGTAAAGTAGTAAAGCCCGCCTCTTATTTGATTTGATTGGCTACCTGGGCCAAGTGTGACATTGGCGAGTGGTGCGTCTCCACACCTTGCACTGAAAACAATAGTTTTACCGGCGATGTGTTTCTAGCGAGGCATGTCAGTGTGATCAGGGCCTTAGACCCCAGATGTTGTGATCAACATCACAGCCAGCAGAGAGGAAGGTTCAAAGGTTGTGGCTGCCTTCACACAGAAGTCATAGTGAGGATGTGGTTAAGTTAATGCAGCGCTTTGTATGAGTGAGGTCAGAGGTCACAGAGAGAAGGTAATTCAGTGGCATCTTCTCGTGTGTGTCTGTGTGTGTGACTTTGTCTTCCTCCCTGCTGAAATTGACCAACATGAGTTGATCCTATTAAGGCTGAAACTCGAGCTGGGCCAGTCTGGTTAAATGAGTATAGATATGTCTGCTGCCATTGAGTGTGTGTGTGTGTGTGTGTGTGTGTGTGTGTGTGTTTGTGTGTGTATGCAATCAAATTTTAGTAGAATAGAAGAAAATGAAGAGAACTTGGACAGAGTCAGACATAAAGATTCTCATAAAATAGTAAACATAAGGAACAGTCTGGAAAACCGGAGTCATGAGTTACACACAGTATATACAGTTCCGTTAAAAACAATAGGTGGTGGACTTTTTTGGCCTTTGACAGACCAAATACTACACCTGTTACTACAACTACTACTAATAATAATGGTAATAATGTCTAAATCAAATTTATTTTAG
Organism: Sebastes fasciatus; assembly: GCF_043250625.1. NCBI lineage: Eukaryota > Metazoa > Chordata > Actinopteri > Perciformes > Sebastidae > Sebastes > Sebastes fasciatus. The sequence continues at coordinate 8,041,667 of NC_133813.1, forward strand.
GATTAGTGCCGACTGATGGTTGAGCGCCGGGCTTTGAAGCAAATTTTCGTAGAGGCCAAGCGGTTTTACTACAACTTCCGTGTTCGTCACGTGATGCCATTGGACCCAAAAATACTTTTTCCTGTAGACGTGCATTGGGAAAGAGACGTCTGTAACTCAGCCGATAATATTTTTAAACGGTGCCCCGCCTCCAATGCTGTATCCAGTTCTCTCTATACATCCAGGGAAAATTCTGTGACTTTCTTGGCCCATATTGGTCATGGCAGCAGTGGTGCAAATTGTCAAATATTGTAATTTATAATATATATATATATATTTAAAAAAAAATTTAAGTTCATGTCTCGTGAGGCCCCTAGTGCTCGGGGCCTGGGACTTAAGCCCCGGTAAGCCTGTGAATTAAGGCGTGTGAGCATATAGGATAAGGTGTTGTATCAACGTGTTGCTGTCCTATGCTTGTGCACTGTTAGACGGGATAAAACAGGCAGCAGAATTATCTAATAAGTGATGCAATTGATGAGAACAGTATCAGTGGAGAAGCATTTCTAAATCAGGCTTCAATGGCATGATATTTTTTAAAATCTCTCTCTCTTCTTTGTTGGTATCACGACTTTTCAACTCACTACTGTTCTCCACCATCGACACCTCTCCCTCTGTGGACCTGCTGACAGATATCTCCCGGGCATTGTGGCTTTTTCTGTAATTGTCCTGTCATGTCTGAAAGAAAGCCATGAGGAACATTTAACTTACATTTAATGGACATCTATGTCTGGATGACAAAAAGCCATTACTTTAACAGATAGATGTTGTCTATTCCATATCTGTAAACTGCACCATGTAACCTGTTTCCACCAGGCTTCCTGGAAAACTTGGAATTTTTCTTTGCAGTTTTTAATTCATCCAAGCACCCTTTGGGCAATTGAGGAACTTACTGTAAAAGACCTTTAAAACATTTTGAGAAATAAACACATGTGCTCCATGATTGTATCTGGCAGCCCACGTTATAGCCAGAGATGCTGCACAGAAGTACAGTACTGGGCAGATTGATGAACAGCTGTTTGTCAAGAAATAGTTCCAGCAAGTAACTTCACTTAAAACCACAATTTGTCTTTTTTATATTTCATATTTGCATTTTTGAGTCAGGATTCAAAATGTGGATAAAACATGTAGGTGAAAACTTACTTGATGTCTATTAAATAAACAAGGTGCCGTATGTAAATAAGAAAACTTTGGAATTGCAGAATAAGGCCTCTGACACTTTCCATCCGAAAATCTGTCATCGAGTGTGACTTTATCAGATGTCTTGCAGTGAACTGGGATTTAAAGGCCTCTTGCTGACCTGAATCTGGCTCTCATCCGGTCAGTGTGATGTGTTTGTTGTGGCCACTGCAGAGATAAATGCATGTTTTAATGTGTGTCTCTGAGATAGACAAAAACACAATGTATTTATCCCTGCATGTCAAATACACACCATATTCTCTCTGTGTGTTTTTGAAAAATTGCATTTGTCATGCAGAGGTGGACCGATGTTTTGGTAATCTGTGTGTGTCGTGCAGAGATAAGCACATGTTTTTGTCACCATGGATGCCAACTCATGAACACAACAGGATGTTTCCACACAGAAAAACAATGACCAGAAAACTACAGGTCACTTCTCAGAAACAAACAAACGTGTGTGTTTATGGTGTTCTTTAGACAGTGACAGGTTTAATGGAAGGTATATTCAGAGAAAATAAAGGTAGAAATATCAATCACTATTGAAAATATGCAAGTTAATTGTAACCTTTTGGTCGCCTAAAAATGTCTTATTCGCCATTCGGTTGTACTTAGCTCCACCCTCTCGTGTCACATATGGTTGCGAAAAACAGAGATGGTGACGGCCAAAAACCAAGATGGCGAAAAACCAAGATGGTGACGACCAAAAACCAAGAGGGCAACGACCAAAAACCAAGATGGCAATGGCCAAAAACCAAGATGGCGACGGCCAAAAACCAAGATGGCGACGGCCAAAAACCAAGAGGACGACGTCCAAAAACCAAGAAGGCGACGGCCAAAAACCAAGATGGCAATGGCCAAAAACCAAGAGGGTGACGGCCAAAAACCAAGAGGGTGACGGACAAAAACTAAGAGGGCGACGGCCAAAAACCAAGAGGGCTACGGCCAAAAACCAAGAGGGCTACGGCCAAAAACCAAGAGGGCTACGGCCAAAAACCAAGAGGGCTACGGCCAAAAACCAAGAGGGCTACGGCCAAAAACCAAGAGGGCTACGGCCAAAAACCAAGAGGGCTACGGCCAAAAACCAAGAGGGCTACGGCCAAAAACCAAGAGGGCGACGGCCAAAAACCAATATGGCGACGGCCAAAAACCAAGAGGGCGACGGCCGAAAACCAAGATGGTATTGTCCAAAAACCAAGATAGCGACGGCCATAATGGAAAGTGTGCATGTGTGGGCAATCAAGTGAGAGGGAGTGTGCATATTAAAAGGCTCCAGTTAACCTATCTGGTAATTATTGGATGTAATTCGTATAATGATCTTGTTTATCAGTGAAGTGTACGGAACTACACTGCAGACTGGAGTCTCTGCTAGAAGGGGGACAGGAGCCTCAAATGAATTGGTCGAGTAGACCCCATATCATATGTGCGTCTTCTATCTGAAAGGGGTTTAAATGAGCACACCAGCCAGTAAGCCATTTCTGAAATCAGCCTGTGAGCCTAAATAATACTAAACCATCCAGTTACCCCGTCTGCAACTCGTTGAGCAAAGCGGTCAGTAAGCCAGTCGGTAAACAGCCAGTCAGTCACAGTCCTGGTTCCTTGCAGCGGTGACTCTCATCATGTGATCGAGGTTATTCACTCCTCCCTCACACACAAAAATCAATACTTCCAATCCTCACTGTGTGTATGTGTGTGACTCAGTATTGACTGGATAATGTCAGCGTGATACTGGCTGTGAATGCAGTCATGTTGCCAGGTTCACACACACACACACACACACACACACACACACACACACACACACACACACAGAACCTTGTGGGAGTGTGTGCGTGTGTGTGTTTCTTGTCAGCTCCACGTACTGTAAATTCAGTAGTTGAACAATTTCAATCTGATCTCATAATCTAGTTCACTTTATTTTAGTCTGTCACAATGGTAACACTTTATAATAACCATCATTTATAAATGGTAAATTAATAGTTAATTACTGTTAAACAATGGAATTATAATTAATAATGTTTATTTAATTATTAGTAATGTTATAATTTCAGTTATTTTATCATTAGTTTGTGTAATATGAAATAATTAGTTTATACATTTTATATTGTATCATAGCTGATAAGAGACAATAGCAATTACATTCCCATTACATTATTATTTATCAGTTTATTGCTGCACACATTATAACATTTTAAATACTATATTAGGTATTGGTTAGTGATTAGAAATGATTTGTAAACCTTTAAGAAATTGTTTGTAAAACAATTATTAACATTACATAGATATATGGATCCGAAACCAACTATTAACCATTGACAAAGTATGAAACTATCTAAATAAAGTTTATAGATGCTTTACAAAGTATTTATTAACCATTTAACAATGTATTATAATGATCCGTTTCAACTTTATAATAGCCATCCAAATAATGTTTACATACATATGCATAAAGCAAGCATATTTACCTACTCCCATGGGAGTATTAAAGACTTGAAATCTCCCTTTAAGGCACATTTTGAACAGATTAAAAAAAAAAAGTGCAATTAATTTGCGATTAATCGTGATTAACTATTTTAATCGGTTAACGGCCCTGACTATTAACTTTGATTCTGACTGCGCTGTTGTAATGAAATATAATAGATTGCACAGGTGTACCTAATAAAGTGGCCACACACAGTTTTAGCGTGTGTGTGCATGTGTGTGCATGTGTGTGTGTGTGTCATAATAATCATCCAGATTATTTCATTACTTGCTCTAAACGTTGGTTATTAACCTCGGTGGTTCTCGGTACAATTAGCTCCCTGCACTCCTGCCGCCTTATATCAACACCGTGACTGTTTCCAATTACAGCCACCCCTCTAAATGAAATTAGACATTTCAATATTGCTGATATATTGCCAATATATTACCAGTATTAATTACAGGTGCTGTAGCTGTGATCTGTAATCAGAGGAGATGAATCGTGCAGCCTGGCCGTCCGTCCACCCATCACTCTCTCTCTCTTCCTCTCTCCCCAGAGTAATTTCTTAACAAGGTGGCCTCGCTCGCCCCCTCTCTCTTTCTCTCTCTCACACACACACACACACACACACACACACACTCACACACACTCAGAGGGGTGTGTGGCCAGCTGTTAGGGTGTGTGTGCCTAATTCCTGTTGCATTGTGGGAGTCCATTATGCCGTCGTCTGGTGAATGGCTCCCATTGACTCGGCCTTGACATTATAAGCTGCCCGCTAATCTCTTCACTCCATATATTAGTAAGGCTCCATCTCTCCGCCGCTCTCTCTTCTCTCCGTTTAATCTCGTTTTCTTCCCCTCTCTATAAAATAGTCTATTTAAATGTGCCTCTTTATATCATTATTAAACATCTCTTTAAAAGGATAAGGCTCATGATATTCTATATGTTTCTTACTGTCAACAAATCCCATTTAAAGACCAGAACCAACAGTGAATGTATCTACTAACGAGTATCGTGTGTGTGTATCAAAGCCTGATATCTCTTCCTCCTCTGTGCCATAGAGCTCCATTAAAAACACATCAATGAGCCACACTGTTGCACTGGGTGACATGTTCCTTCATCACCATGAACACACATACACTGTTTATGTTGACTCAGTCCCGCATACACCGTCCTGCTGCTGTAAATACTCACTGGCTAGTTAGCGATACAACTCTAAGTTCTACCAAAGTTCAGTATCACTGAATCATTCAGGGGGTGAAGTTTGACCCTGAGGTGACCATGCTCCTTTTATTTGGTTTTCACATTTTTCTCACACTTTTAAGAAGCACCCTTAAAAAATAAAGAGGGAAAAAAACATGTTTGGCCCTCAGCAGCCAAATTTGCATCTTCTAAAACGAGACCTACCGCTGTCTCATCTTCTCTCCTAACTTAAATCGTTGCTTCTGGTGTTGATTTGTCTCACAAGCTCCAACATGTTAAAAAAAGCTCATATGTTTACTGTATTTTGGATTTCAAAAATATGTTTTTGGCATATGAATGAGAAACCTCTTCCACTCTCTCTCTCTCTTTCTGTCCACAGTGTTACCATGGGTTTGCCCCTCAACCCGCCGGCAGATTCGGCTCGCTCAGCCCGTCATGCCCTCTCTCTTATCGCTACTGCTCGGCCACCGGCCTTCATCACCACCATTGCAAGAGAGGTGAGAATGAACTGTTCAAACATTTTCACAAACAGCTACCATATACTTTTACATATCATGTGTTGCGGTAAGATGAGTTTTTAGTGCAGAGTTGCCTCTTTTGGTTTGCCCAGTGTTTCCGTGCTGACTGTGGTGGAGGGATGGTAACAAAAAGTCGAATTTTAACCTAAAAAGAATATAAATTTAGAAGATACCCACTTAATTTGTTTAACTCAGACTGCTGAAGCCTCATACTAACTTCAAATAAACTGTGAAATGTCATTTTGCACAGAAATATGACTGTATGAAAATTGTTTTTTCCAGGTTCATCGGTACAACGCAGCTCAGGCGAACTCCCAGTCGCAGCAGAACGTTCACACCACCACTCTGGCCAGAGCCAAGACTGAGATATTGCGAGTGATTGACATCCTGGTAGAGAAGATGCCTGGAGATGTCGTGGATCTGCTGGTCGAGGTAAACATTATCACATGTCACATGAACGGGGCAGGAATCATTCTCCACAATCCCAGTAAAGACAACCAAGATTGCATATTTTGCTTTTATAAAACTGTTACCAACATCTCTGAAAAATGTTGAATTAATTTCCCGATACAAACTTGAAAAAAACAAACAACCATTATGGGAAATATCATCACCTCCCACTATACCTCCTTGTCTCCTTCTCTCCTCCTCCCCTTCCCCATATGTCATCATGTAATCTCCTCCCTCTCCCCCTCCTCTTCTTCAGGTGATGGATATCATCATGTACTGTATTGAAGGGTCTCTGGTGAAGAAGAAAGGACTACAGGAGTGTTTCCCTGCTATTTGCAAGTAAGTGTGTGTGTATAGGTATGCTGACAAGGGTAGACTCGTGGGTACCCATAGAACCTATTTTCATTCACATATCTTGAGCTCAGAGGTCAAGGGACCCCTTTGAAAATGCTAGTTTTTCCTCGCCAAATTTAGCGCAAGTTTGGAGCGTTATTTAGCCTCCTTCACGACAAGCTATTATGACATGGCTGGGACCAATGAATTCTTTAGGTTTTTTAGTTTCATATGATACCAGTATCTTCAAGCTAGCTTTAAAACTGAGCCTGCTACAACCTAAAAATCGCAAGTTGCGTTAATGCGTTAAAGAATTAGTGACGTTAAAACAAATTTCTGTTAATGCGTTATTATCGCTACATACTGTAGTTCAGTTGTTTCTCGTGGTTCAGTTTTATGTAAACGAGTGGTAACACAGCTTGATTGTTAATTCTTTGTCTCTTGAAACCATCTTGCTTTCTTTGCTAAATTGCTAGATGATACCCAGTCGAATGTTAATGTATTAACGTGCGTTTGTTGTCCACTCGTTCAGGTTCTACATGGTTGGTTACTGTGACCGTAGTCACCGCATCGCTGTTGGAGCTCGCCAGGGTTCAGTGGCCCTCTACGATGTTCGCACTGGAAAATGCCAGGTACATTTAAAAACTCTACACAGCTCGTCTCAGTAGCTCCGTTGTTTGATCGCAGCAGGATGGAAAAGCTGTAGCAGCTGGTTAGTTTCTGATTGACACCAAAGTCTAGCTTTTGCCAGTTTTATCCATTATCATCCAACCACCCATTTTAACCTTCATTCTTTCATACATTCATCTCTGTCCGCCTTTTGATTTTCATCCATCCATTCAATCAGTCAATGCTACACCTATCCGTCCATCCATTCAATAAGTCAATCCTATATCTATCCATCCATCCATCCAATCAATGCTACACCCATCCATCTATCCATCCATCCATCTAATCAATTAATACTACATCCATCCATCCATCTAATCAATTAATGCTGCACCCATCCGTCCATCCATCCATCCATCCATCCATCCATCCATCCATCCGTCCATCCATTCATCCATTCAATCAATCAATGCTACATCCATCCATCCATTCAATCAATTAATGCTACATCCATCCATCCATTCAATCAGTCAATACTACATCCATTCATCCATTCAATGAATCAATGCTACATCCATCCATCCATCCATCCATCCATCCATCCATCCATCCATCCATCCATCCATCCATCCATCCATCCATTCAATCAATTAATGCTACATCCATCCATCCATCCATCCATCCATCCATCCATCCATTCAATCAATCAATACTACATCCATCAATCAATCAATCAATACTACATCCATACATCCATTAATCCATCCATCTATCAATTCATTCAATCAATCCATCCATCCATCACTGAACTGTGTTAATCCATCCATGTCCAATTGTTCCTTACCTAATTTGTCCGTCCATCCAGTAAAAGGAGGTGTTACCTGTAACGACAGTAGAGTAGAGGAAGAGATGAGAGCAGTAACAAGGGGGGTAAATAAAGGGAAACAAGGAGGAAAGAAAGAGGGAAGCAGGAGAGGAGTTTTGTTGCCCCAACTTATTTTTTTCCCTCAGTAATTGATAAATGATGAAGCGATGACTCTCTTAATCACGTTTTTTTGTCTTTGCACACATTTATGTCTGATTGTGTGTGAGGTTGTGTAGTGTATGTGTTTGCGTGTGCTACTTGCCTTATTGTGTTTGTGTGTATTTCTGTGTGAGTGTGTGTGTGTTGGTAATTTGCTGTGTATTGATTTGCAGTAACCTGAGCAGTCTAGTCTGGTGGAGGGGGTCATTTATATCTGATAACAGCACTGGCCACTGTTCACCCGACATTTAGTTTGATTGTGTGTGTGCATGTGTGAAGGTGTTTATGTTTGTGTGCACGGTTTAAGGACAGGAGACCCTTTTCCTTTGAGTGTTATTTGCAGTAATTAACATTTAATAGATAATGGCATCGCGTGTGTGTAGTATTTCAATCATTTAATTTCAAATGTAAAATAAAACTATCATCATTAATAGGGCTGGGTATCTTTGGCTATGTTCAAACTGCAGGCTAATCCAATTTGTTTCTCAAATTAGATTTTTAAGACAGACTGTCCACACTGTTAATCAGATTTCTGTGTCCAGATAGCACCAATCTATCTGCACAGGTTGCTGTGGTAACGGCGGAAGCCTCAGTAACTACATAGCTATGCTGGTGCTTTCCAACACGGTTCAGAAATGTCAACATTCAACATATCCGTGGTCTGGAGAAACGTGCAATAACGTGTGTAACGCTGAGGTAAAAAGAAGACATAGTTTGCTGTCAAGAATTAATGAGCAAAATCAAAAAGCATCTACAAAATTTCGTTTCAAATCAAAACCCGTTCTCGACACCCAATGCTTTTAAAAAAAGACGGTTAATTTATTATGATTTATCAATGATACTTCATCTAAAAGCTACTTAACATTCATCCCTTGTAGACTTGAAAGGTGGCTTTGCAAGCTTTGTGGCATCCTCCTTCACTAAAAACAGCGGCTCTCAGCAGCAGTCTGTATCATGACAGTTGAAAATAATTCAAGTTTTCAATATGGAAATAAAGTTGTAAACACATCCACAGAAACTTGTCGAACCACTTGGGAAACTTTTGGATAAATAGCAACATAAAATCAGGGTGAAAATCACATCTGAAACAATCTGCTCCTTGTTTAAACAATCAAAAGTGCAAAATCTGTACGATGAGCCTTGCTTAGTCAGTTGGCAGATTCATTGCCCGATGAAACACTTTGATTTCCTCCTGATTTAATTCATCATAAAAAAAAAGAGAGAAGGAGAAAAGCAAAGTGGTGGTCTTGAAGAGGGATGATGTGATAAATGAAGGAAAAGAGGAGATAGAGGAAGGGAGGAAGGAAGCAAAGGGAGGAGAGGAAGGAGAGAGGCAGAGTTTTTGTTCATAATCCATTTGTGTGTGTGTTTGCGAGTGTGTGTGTGTGTGTGTGTGTGTGTGTGTGTCCAACTGTAGCTAGCTAGTCACTGCATGACCATCTGCCACAGCTTTGATCAGCCTCCGTGAACAGCCCTTTGTCAGCTGCATTTCTGTGTGTGTGTGTGTGTGTGCGCGTGTCCAGCTGCTTGCTCTGCTTCTTTAACAGACTCTACTGAGTCTACTAATTGAACACAAAGAATCAATCTGACTGATCTTTCTCTCTGTCTGCATCTGTTTCTTTCTGTAAGCACCGCTGTAGCTGTGCCTCTCATAGTTAACACCTCCCACTGTACATCCCATCAGAAGCCGACCAGTGTAGCTAGCTGGAGATAGATTTATGCTTGATGCAAGGGGTTAACTGCAGTCTTACCGTGGATACCTCCATTCCTTCTTCAACTTGCTTTGTTGTCTTCACTATTAACAACATCCAGCGGCATTGTTAGTATTAGGAAACTGACGTAATCGTTTTTCTACAGTACCGCAACTCGGAGGAGCGGCTTGTCACTAAAATGAGAATAGCTGGTCCACCTTCACTTTAATCAGCAGGTGACAAGCAAGACACGGGAACTTGGCCTGGGAGTTGAGGAGTTGTAGCATTTATTAACCGACAGCACACACTGCACTGCTACGCTCAGAACTATAAAGTTACTGCTAATTTCATACTCTCTGTCCGTCACACATATGTAAGCTCTTTCTCTCTGTCTTTCTCTCTCTCTCTCTCGACCGCACCCACCGACGCTCGCTAACGTTAAGCACACAACCTACGCACTTAAGTTATTCCTTAAAGGAGTTCACTACTTGTATAACATATTTTACTTTAAAAAACATCTTAAAAATACATAAATCCCAGATGATTAGTCCCAGCGGGGAGTCAACTTAGGCCCACTGGGCTTGCAATACACTGGCAGAAACCCTGGTACAGCAGGTACAGCAAGTACCGGAGGGCTCGAGACTAACGGCATCTAAAATCACTATGTGCTATGCACGTTACTGGAGAATTCCACTAGAAGGCAAACCAGAGAACTCAGACTGTATAGTACTTCCACATTTGCATGATATAAACAATAAACATCTTGACACTCGAGGAGGTTACTATATTGTTAATTCTGAGATCACGGCAGAAAAAACGACAGCGCCGCCATCGAATATGGTATGTCAGACCCCTAAATCAAGCACGTCGTGTCACATCGCCATGTTGCCCATTTATGTGCGAATTGCATCTTGCAGATGCTTAGAGTTAATTTCCGAGGACGTGCAGAAGCAACGCTCCAAATGGTCGCAGGATAGGCAAGGCAGTCATCATGCGCACACGAACACGTAGTTAACAGCAAGTATATCTCTGGCTTTACACCACCTGTAACCAGCTGTTAGCATTCCCTTATTTAAACGACTTTACTTTGGTAACTCTCTTTGGTAACAGTTTGACACGGCACTTAGCACGGTCATTAGCTTGGTTGGCATTCCCCTGTGTGTGTAATTGTTAGCTGCAACCTGCAAGCATGTACTGGGGTCCAGGCCTAGCCCTCAAGCAGTATGAAACTATTGCTGAATGATGGCTAAACAGGTGGTTTAATGCACGTTTGTTTGTAAGCTTGGGCAGGTCCAGCCTCCCTCCTGCAGTGCACACTGCCAGGATCTGCTCCAGCTTTGGCCCATGTGGCCTATACTACATGATGCAGCTCGATGTAACAAACACATCAATAGAAAGTAATTGAATACTCAATGAGTTTTACACCAATATAACCTTTATTACAGCACTCCCTTATGGTGGATGCAGAAACATCAATCAAACGTTAAATCAGTGAATGACGCAACTTTCATGTGAAAACATCCTTCTATTGGTTAACATCATTATCATTCTAAAAGGAGGCGGGCTTTAAGAGCTGTTGGTCTCAGTCACAGGGGATGGAAATAAGATGGGATGAGCCTTCTGTATGACAAACACACACACACACACACACACACACACACACACACACACACACACACAGTCGAGTCCCCCAGGCGTCAGGTGTATTGAAGTACAGAGTGCTGTAAATGGTTTCAGTGTGCTTCACTGCTCTCTGATAGGCTGATTGATTTGGTAGGCAGTCCACCGTGACACACACACACAAACACGTACACACACACACACAGACCCCTACACACACTCACTGAGCAAAATATATATTAAAGCATCAATATTTGATGCACATTAAACAGTTCTACTCTGCAACATGTTTCTCTCTCTGTGCATACATGTTTTTTTCTGTTCCTTTTTATTTTATCACCGTGTTGTCATCATCTCATATTATTAAATGGTGTAAATACACTCATTTGTAGTAAATTAAAATTAAATGTAATTACAGAGCGCTTATTATGTACTCTTGGCATGCTGTTCTTACAGCCCCTGCATTATACAACAGTTTTCATATAATTGCCAAGTGCAAAATTGGTCTTATATTTCACACTTAGTGGAAACATTGCATGGAGCCTGGACTGTGCCACCAGAATACACAATTCAATTAATACATTCAGACATTTAGGAAAGCTATAACAAATTAATTTATGATGATGCATTAATAAACTCATTACATTTTCCAATTAATAATTTGACCCCCTTTAAATGTATATAAGTAAATATAAATAATTGATTAATAATTATATTTTAAAATTAAATGTAACATTTTATTTAAAAAAAACAAAAAAACATTTAATTATGCATCTGTCATATTCTATCTCACAGTGCATTTGATTTCCATCTCAATTTGTAGACATTTAAGCAGTGTGCCAATGAATGAATGAATGAATGAATGAATGAATGAATGAATGAATGAATGAATGAAGTGCAACAGAAGCTCTGATTGGCCAGATGTTATGCGTTAGTCAGAGCCATGGTGTTGGCAGAAATCGTATGTGTGTGTGTGTGTGTGTGTGTGTGTGTGTGTGGTCAGAGCTCAAGGCTCCACAGCCCTCATTATTGAATAAGACCAACTGAAATGAAATTGCATCGTTTTCGTCTGCTACAGTATACTGTACATATCAGCTACACAAGAGCCACAACTGAACAACAACTAAATTAGCTTTCCTGCTCAAGTCTTCTTCACAATTATAAACAAGGACACGGTTCTTGTCCTGCACTTTAGCTTGTTGAACAAGCGACCAAAGAAACCGGGGAAAAGTGCACTGCTATCGTCAGTTTGAAGGCTAGAGAGCTAATTAGCTGCTCAGCACATTAACATTAACAAAAGGCTCAGACATGAATCCTCAGCTCTTCGGCTCATTGGCTCAATGAAAGGCACCCAGTACTTAAAGGCACAATGAGGATTTGTCGGTTGCGGTTTGTAAACGCAACATTCAAAGTTGTCTCGCCAGCGGGTGAAAACCAACCCCAGATTCACTGTGTTTTGCCACTCTATATTCACTTTTTTTTCGGCCGTGTCCACCATTTTTATAGCTTCCTCTTGGATGCAAAATCCAGGCAGAGGGCAGAAGTATATGTGGGAAGTGTCAAGTGCCACTAGCTCAGGTGGTAGTTGTTCTCTTTGGCTTAAATATGCTTTGGTTTGAGCTGATGAATGTTTGCAGACAAACTGTGTCCACTCTGTTGGCCTTTTGATCATTTTGCTTTTAACAACCGTAGTAACTGGAAATGTGATTTGGGATCTCGCCAAAGAGATAATAATGGAGGAGAAAGACTGACAGAGGTGAAGGGTGGAAAGAAGGGATTGTGAAGAGTTGAGAGAGGCTGGAAAGAAAGAGGAAGACAGGGATGAAGGCTGGAAAGAAATGAAAATAATTGAACTTTTTTTCCCCAGCCAACACTGCTGGAATCTAATAGGATTTCCCCCTAAAAGGAGGAGGGAGAGAACGAATTAAAAAGATGAGATTTTCATTTCATTGCGTTATTATTTTTTTTCTGCTTTAATCGCCACAGACGGGTTATTATTTCATGGTCTGGAAGCCTGAGGCGACGCATCTTAATCTCATCTGGAGGTGAGAGTTTGTAATCCCAGTCGCAGGCAGAGGCGGGGTGGGGATTTCTTGGAGGGGGGCGTTTATTGCGTTACACACCCTGCATCTGGTGGGACAGTTTATTGCGTTACACACGGCGCAGCGTCGCTTTATTTTGTCCCCTGAGTTCTGGAGGCGAATGGCAGCATCTGTTGGACCAGAAGCTGCCCCTCATCTGATGGAATTATCTCGTCCAAACCAAACACTTACTGTCAGGGAAAATCTGGGCGGCGCGGCGGCAAAACAAGTTTTTCTGAGATGCCTCGATGAAATTTCAACGAGGAGCGAAATTTGTTCTTCATCTCGTCTTTATCACAAAACAGAATTTATTGAAGTCTGGGTTAGAACCTCGAGCTACTGCAGTTTGGATTCATCAGCGAGAGGAAGCGGGTGGAAAAGTCAAGTTTTGCTGTCCTTAGCTACTATGGGTGATGAGGAATGATGAAGAGTTGCTTGACATGCGTTTGAGGGTTGTTTTTGTTTTTTAATAAAAACACTTTGATACTGTAAAGTGGCTATTTGTTCCAGTCCAATCTGTAAAAAGGTTCTATAAAACCTCCATAACACTGCGTTACACTTCATAAACTGATGAAATTGTGGTACAATTTTGGACCATACAAGCAACACACGCACACGTAAACCCACTTTTTATAACATAGTGCCTGTCAATAACAAAGCACTAACACCAAAGCAAGCCATGAGGACCCCTGGAAGACATTCAGAGACAGGAAAGTTATATTCCCTATAAAGCAAACCAGAGGAAATCAGTTTGCATTCAGCAAAATGAATAACGCAGGAAGAGTTCAGGTTGCTTCGAGTGCTTGATGGGAAAAAGTCACAGGCCTCTTGTTTCATGATAGTGTGGTTCAGCGGTATGTGCAAAGCAGGTGCCAACCTGCGGTTCGGAAAAGTGAAGCCAATGAGGAAGTGCCTTAAACTTGCATTCTTTCTAATAGCCAGCAGGGGGCGACTCCTCTGGTTGCCAAAATGCCGAATTTGAGGGTTTAAAATGGCAGTTCACAAACTGATGGGTGACCTCACGGTGACTACGTCCACTTCTTTGAACACCTTCCTCCCACACACTCTCACACACACACACACACACACACACACACACACACACACACACACACACACACACACACACAACTCAGCACTCCTTTATGAACTGAACATTTACACAGTGCAGCTCTTTGGCTTTTAATAAGTACAACTAATGACATTTTCATTAGGCACAACAGAGATCAGTTGTATCTGAAAGCATCTGGTTCTATTTTCATACAAAGCACTTTAGAAGCTGCAATTACATAATTAATATATGTATAGGTTTATTATTAGCTGTAGCAGTAGTACTGTTCCATTGTAGTGCATTGGGTGTACTGCTTCTTGACTAAAGTTGTTGTATTCATATGTGGTTGCTTCTTTGGGAGTATTTTTCTTCACTGTATTTGAACCTGATTTCTATTACAAATACATGAAAGAAATCTCTCCACCAAAGGATTCACTGATGAAAACTGTGCCTGTAGTATTCAGAAGAACCCGTTTGTACGAGAGTTTTCAGCTCCGGTAAAGAGTTAATTTGGTTTAATGAGTCCGTTTCACTTTCTCTCTCTTTTTCTAGAACATCCACGGTCACAAGGGTCCGATCACAGCAGTGTCGTTCGCCCCTGATGGCCGTTACTTGGCAACGTACTCCAACGCCGACAGCCACATCTCCTTCTGGCAGGTGAGGGACACACACACACACGGATACACAGATTTCTTTTTAAATTTTTAAAATGTTTAGTTTTCAGGCCTTAAAAAGTCCAGCCATCACGGGGGATATTTGCTCTGCTTTAGTAAACAGTTGTTGAAGCGTTGTTTTTTTTGGATTGATCTTACTCCCTGTTCCTACACCTTGTTTTGAAGTTGGTCTGAGATGAAATCCCAGCAGCTTTTTCAGGCTCTTCGTTTCTCCCAAGCACTACAATCACGTGTCTGTTCACACCCGAGGACTGACTAAAGCTGCTCTTACACATGCACCTGCATGCAACCCTGAACTTATCTAGACATTACGCGGAGGATCTGTATGTCAGAATGCAAATCTCCAAACATGGTCTGAAATTAGCCCCTGCCAAATGCGGGTAAATTGTTGACAGTGGCGGGTAAATTCGTCAGGCCATCCGCCACTTTGGAGGGCAGGGAAAACGCTAGGGAGGGGAAAAGAGAACCGGTTCCCGTTGAGAACCGGTTCCAAGTTGTCCGATTCTTTGGCATCTCGTGCCTCCGTGTCTATCGATTCCTCTGTATTGATGCTTACAGAGAGTTACGCATGCTCAATGATGACGCAACTGCATACGCACGCTGTATCATGTTTCAGTTTGTTTGGGACTATAGCCATAGCGGTTAAATGCATGGCGCTACCACAACACACTATTTTTTCCCTGATAAAGCTACACTGTGAACAACAAATCCATGTTGTAATCAACAGGTGGAGAGTTAGTAACGTTTCCTGTTAGCAGTTGGTGGGCAGCACAGTCCTGCTTGGCTAAATAACGGAGCTACTAACGTTAACGGAGGTGCTATTGACATACATTCATTATGGTGTGTTCAAGCTCTGTTCAGTAAAAATTAGCATTGTTCAGATGAATCATGAGATCAGAGATGAGGTTTGTTTTAATTCAATCGCTAACTGAAACATCTACAAAAGCATCTTTCAGACTGTGGTGAGAAGGACTATCATGCTCTGTGTCTGTGGAAAAACAATATCTGCAATAATGTGAGGTGACTAAAACAATGTATGTGCACTATTAGTCATTGTCTATTATTATTAATCATATGCTGTACATACAAAAACAGAATAAATAAATAATAGCAACTGAAAGTTCCAGTACAGAAGAGAAATATGAACAACATCTAAATAAACAATAACATCAAGTCAGCGGACCAATCAAATACATACACACAGACACACACTTCTTATCGTCTTCCCAGAACTGTTATTTTGAATGAAAGGTCTTTACGACCTCTGACACGACTGTCTGCAGACACACACACACACACACTAATGGCATTACTGTAAGCATAAACCGCTGCTAGCGCGCCGGCAAGACGGCTGCTGTGGTAATGAGCTGGCAGACGCTCTGTCGGTGTGTGTGTGTGTATGCGTGTGTGTGTGTGTGTGTGTGTTTGAGAGAGAGGGGCGGTGTCGTCTCAGGAAACGATTGAGTTTCTACTCGCTGTGTTTTTCCTACACACACACACACACACTAACTGGCTGTGCGCCGTCTTCACAGGACGCATCGACTGAAGCATCATGGGTTAAACTCAATGTTTCCTCAGAGGGTTCAGCACTTCAATCACTGACAGGAACTGGTGATGAGGGTCTCCTTACCAAAATGTTCAATAACTTATTTTTCACTACAAGTATTGACCGTATAGTTCGTATAAAATTCAACATAATAGGGAAGATGGAGCAGGTAAAAACTTTAAAGTGCAGTAAAGTTTCAGCTCTGATTCCTCTGATCTATTATCATCTGTTATTGTTGCATGGTTGAAAAATAAAATAAAAAATTATGTAAAAATACAAAAAGAGAAGATGATGATAAACCCCTCCACTCAAAAATGTGTTTGCTTATTGTTACTTGGGTGTTTGAGTTTCACTGTGTAGAATGATGTTTATGCAGAGATAAAATACAAGCAGGATTTTGTTGCATCAGAACTACGGCTGTCAATCAATTAAAATATTTAATCGCGATCAAACGCAAATTAAACGCAAATTTTTTTATCTGTTGAAAATGTACCTTAAAGGGAGATTTGTATTTATTTAATACTCTTTTCAACATGGAAGTGCTCGCTTTATTCAAATATATGTATATATTTATTATTGGAAATCAATTAACAACACAAAACAATGACAAATATTGTTCCTCAGATGAACACCAGTCTGCTGGGCAGCATCGGGATGTTGAACTCTGCCCCTCAGCTCCGCTGCATTAAGACCTACCAGGTTCCTCCTGTGCAGCCGGCGTCCCCGGGCTCCCAGAATCACCTGAAGCTCGCCCGCCTCATCTGGACCTCCAACCGCAACGTCATCCTCATGGCCCACGACGGCAAGGAGCACCGCTTCATGGTCTAAACCCAGATCTCTGGTGTCTCCAGGCTGAGAACCTCGTTGTTGTATCTGTTTGTAGCTCCGAGTCTGAAATGCTGCAGCATGGATTCACTCAGTGGTCACTTTAATTTTAGCTTCAACCAGTAACCTGAGCTGCTGAGTCCAACAATTGATAGAGTCTTAAAAATAAGCAAGGCTGATAGAAAAGGCTCAGGTGGTTTCATCCAAACGTTTGTCTTTAAAAAAGACATTTCACGTGGAAAATCTGAAGGTATCGAACTGGCCAGAAAAGTAAAAACCCAGGTCAGGTCCAGGCTCGGATCATTGTGGGGAAACTCGCTCTGTAATTTATTTAAAAGCTGTGATAGAAAGCTTGTTTACATTATGATTTGCATTGATGTTTTTTTTTAGGTTAATACCTTCTCGTCATTCCTATTTATTTCCCTTTTTTGCCAGATGGCACATATCTCCTCTGTCGCCATTTTGTGTCCCAACTGTTGCTTTTTATTTGAAGTCAGCCTTTGATTCGCTGCCATTTGGCTTCCCACCTAATTTTATTTCAGTGCTAAATAAGATCATCTTATTATTAAATGTACGGAATATTTACTTTTTAGAAAGACTGATTGGAACATGGATTCAACATAGGGACTCAAAATAAATCAATCTTTGCTCCATTTTCTGTTCTTTATATTAAAGTTTGTTAAGGAGTCAAAAACTGAAACAACCTAGAATGAATTTATTTTTATTGCTGGAATGAATTATTTCTCGTAGATTGTTAAAAAAGGATATTAAAAGAAATTCTCCACTGCACTCTTGAAGGCTTTGGAACACACTTTTCACATTTCAGACTGCATGTTTGTGTGTGTGTGTGTGTGTGAGTGAGTTCTTTGGTGTTTGCTTTTACTTTTGTGACACCTTTGAAGCTTTTTTCCATCCTCTCTGAGCTTCACGCAGAAATGTGTGTGTATGTGTTTACACCCAAGTCTATTTTCACCAACACACATTCTCACTTCAGACTGCTCGTCCTGAAAGCACCATCACAGTAAACCTTTAGACACTGGAGGTGCAGCATTACTCCCTGCAGATATTAAAAAAAGACAAAAAGCAAAAAAATATATATATATTTTGGTCACATTTTACGGGGATAACGGCAACATTGTATGATTCAACAAAAGGAGTTCTTGGGTCCTAATACTGTTTAGTTCTTGATTTTTGTTTATATGCCTCCTAAGTACCTGGTACTATTTGGTTATATGATATTATTATTACTAATTATCCATCCAAGTTGGTCAATTTTCTTAAAAAAATCTTCCTTTCCTTGATTTCACTTTGCGTTGAGTCCGAACACATCAGCTTTGTTCAGCCTCTTTAATTCAGTTTTGTCAAGTGATCTTAGTCAGTTTGGTGTCTTCATAATCCATTCACACTCCCATGTCATCAAATACCGCTGTTTGGTAAGCTCCCCTCAGCATCAGAAACAGACGGAGGCACACTTTATGAACAGTATGTGACAAACCGGGCTTTCAGCTAACTCCAATGTAAACTCACCCGTGGCGTTATTTAACGGTCGGAGCAAGTGACGTAGTATTAATAGCGTGAGAGTCCGTTCAGGGCAGGCGGGAGTGGTGGTGGATGGGTCAAACAAACACAAGATTTTCAACCAGGAGACCGCTGTTCGTGTCCCGTGTGAATTTAAGTCACGTTGACTGATTTTGTCACGTCAGTCTTTAGTCACGTGACTTGTCGGTATCGTCAGTCGCGTGAGTCACTAGTCAGTGAAGTTAACGTCAACTACGACCATTTCCTAACCCTAACTAAGCGGTTGTGTTGCCCAGACCTAACGTCATGTGAAAACAGAAGTTTATTTTGAAAGGACACTGTATGTAGCGAGAGTATATTGACACGCCGTCCCCACTCTGTCCAAAAGTAACGCAAGAGATGTACCCCATGCATTAGTCTCCGATGCCGAGGGGCACTGACCAAGCAGCCAAGTTGGGAGTGAGAATGTGTTTGTCTTCAACCTTCCTCCGTTTTATTCAATAACAGCCAGTTTCCATGTCTACATGTTGGTCCAAGTTCCCAACTTTTTATTTAAATTTTTTTTATTTTTCTCCAATGATTGTGGATCATGTACCTCACTTCCTTGTAGAGTGTCCCTCTCACGATGTTAATACTGTTCTGGAGGTTCATATGTTTGAAGGAAAACTGCAGCTTTCTCCTTTCTTTCCTCCTTTTACCTCCCACTTGTATTTTTTGGGGGGGATTGTGTGTTTCTTTGCAGATGACAACACTTTATATTTCACTGATAGATGTGAAGACTTCTCTTCGTCTTTTGCAGCTTTCCTCTTTCATTCATCCTCCTCTCAATGTGTACATATACAGTATATATATATCATCAGAACTGCTGCGTAATGTAGTCTGGTAATCTTGTACAGTGAGCGTAGATCCTGTTTGGTGTATTTGTTGTGGCTAACGTGACTGTCTGCCTGGCACTGACTAATTCTTCAAATGTGTGAATATCCTGTTTAAGTCGGTTTAAAACTTTATATTTAGGAGAAAAATGTCACAGTATTCCATTTACATCTCTAGGTGTTTGATGAAGATTTTAACTCTCCTTTTATTAAGAGAAACACTTATGTTATTAATGGGACACATTTATAGTTTATTTATTTTTTATTTAAAAGAAAGCTGCATCTGTTCTCTTAAATGTTGCTATTCCTTATAAATAACAGCGGGTAACACAAAGCATTAACTACATCTGGAACTAACCATATCCACCGCTTCTTATAAGAAATGCTAACAGCTTTAGCAGCGTAATCTTTTTAAAGAGCAGCTGAAAATCTTGCTTTTGTTGACCTCCAGTGGTTTATCTTTTCACCTTGCCTCAGTGACGTAGAAGTGTACTCCGAGGTGTGTCAGTACACCATGACATCCCTGTTTAATGTCAATAGTTTGGGCTTGGAGGTTTTCCAGCATGACTCTTTATGGTTGGAGACACGTTTTTGCACATTATACCTTGACTGTTGGTAAGGACCTTCTTTTTAAAAAAAAAAAAATGTCACTTTTAGCAGCACATTCTCACTCCCAACTCGTCAAATACCGACGCTTTGTCAGTGCCCCTTGGCGTCTGATACCGATTCACCCTTTAGCATCTGTATGCGACGCACCGGGCTTTCAACTACCTCCAATGTAAACCCATTTTAGGTCGTGGTGGATGGATGGATTAAACAAACGCAGATTTTCACCCAGGAGACCGCTGTTAGTGTCCCGCGTGAAATCAAGTCAACGCTGACTTATTTTACATTACATTCATTACATAACTTCCGTACTTAACTAACAAGCGTATTATTTTATGTAACAAGCGTACTTATTTTAACCCAAACCACAATCTTTTCCTAAACCTAACCAAGTACTTTTGTTGCCTAAACCTAACCAAGTAAACCGAAGTAAACCTACGTAGGAAGTTTATTTTGAAAAAACACTATGCATGTAAAAAGCGGAAACTGACACATCCAACACGGACACTAGAGAGGTACCTAGAGCGTCATAGTTTGAAGCGTAGGACCACTGACCAAGCGTCAGTATTTGATGAGTCGGGTGTGAGAATGTGTTGCAACCCGTCTGCGAGGATGAGTTGGTTTTAGTGCTCAGAGTTTTATACAGAAAGAGAAATATATACATATACAGATATGATATTTATAGAGTTACCGTTTCCTGTGAGAATCAGTTTGAATTTAGGTTTTTGTGACTATCGGTAGCGGCTGACACATGAATTTGATGAGACACTTTGCTGGCTTTAATTCTATATTTTCAACTTTCTTCCTCTTCTCAACCCCCTCCCTCCTCTCCTGCCTCCACCTCCTGTCAGTTTCATTAGTGCTGTCAGAAAGCTTCTAACACTGTTACACACCTGTAAACCCGAGCGTGTCAAAGCTTTTCACAAGTTCTTCCTCTCTTCAGAAAAAAAAATACCCAGCAGACGGGTTTCTGAAAACACACACACACACAGACGTCAAGTCCAGCAACTCCAGACAGCTTTGAGATCTTAATCTTGGTTTTCTTCACCACTCTTAACAGTTTGAGAAAATATGTTTTTGGCAGCCTCTCTGGGGAGGAAAGGTGAGAAAAATAAAGAAGGCAGAGAGGAAGAGCGGAAGAGTGGAAGAGTAAGTAACAAGTGAGGAAGATCAAGTCATCCACCCAGAAAAAGGAGGTTCTTTGGGTGGAGGTAGTGAACCGAAAATGTCTGAAAGAACCTTCTGGCTTCTCTTCCAACATGGAAAAAAATACGACAACATGTGGCGCAGTTACTGAAAACGTCTAAAAAAACTGCAGATACATTTGTTAAAGTGATCTTTACAGCAACAAGTGGTGCTGTTCTGTGACTTGAATATAAGAAATTATAAATATGACAGGAAGATTTTTACATTTTTAGGTCCCTTTCGTTGCTTCTCAATAACAAATGTTTCAGCTTTAAAGGGGATATGTCATGAAAAACACTTTTTTCAGGAGGGGGTCTTAAAGAGACAGGTGGGAGGGTGAATACAGGTATATTCAGAGAGACATGAGAAAAATAATGTGTTTTTTGAACATTAAAGTATGTAAACATGTTCTAGTAGAAACCCCGAATACAAGTATGAACCTGAAAATGAGCACGATATGTCCCCTTTAAGTGTGTCTGATGATCCAGTTCTAAAAATAAAAGTGTCTACTTGCTTAGTTTTCAACCGCAAACATTCAGTTCTGATTCAGTTTTTGATTATATATTTATTGTTTACACATTAAACTCAATCTAGATATTAAAGAGTGTGTGTGATGTAGTGCATGTATATGAGCTTCCCTTGATGTAGCACAGAGCAGATTGAATCTACATGTAAACAACACGTGTTGTGTTAAAATGTGTTGTTGTTGTTGACTTTGTGTCCAATAAAGATGAAAATGAGACCGCGGGTGTTGAATGTCTGTTCTACTGTTTTATGCTCCATATTCATTTCTCTCAGTCTAAGCTTGCTGAAGGTTGACAGATTTCAGCAGTTTCAGTTATTTGATGACACTTTTCTTTAAAGTTATAATCTTTAACATTTCAGTCCTGGGGTATCCTGCTTAGTGCAGTTCAATTCCAGTCAGGGACCTTCTTTTGCATGTCCTGTCTCTCTCTCCGTATGTTTCCTGTCTGTATCAGTAACATCATTTATTCAAATAAAGTCAGTCCCGGTTGTTTTGGTGACACCTGTGCTAAAACCAGCTGTGTTTAAAAGTATTAGTGCAGCGTCCGTTTGGACTGAAGTGCTGCTTGCAGCGTCGTGGAGAACCGCTCATCGCTCGTTGACTGTGTGAAGTGAATAAGAGTTCGGTTGTAACGTTGGTATATCCAGCACGCTGAGCCCTGAAGCTCCGCTGCCTCACAGAGCGCGATCACTTGTTTATTCAAAGTTAAGTGTCCAAATTTCACCAACTTCAACACTGCACATCCTTTGGTTCCCATCAACGAGAGTGAAGAAGATCAAATGAATGGTTCTCAAGATGATATCCACAAGTCTACAATTTCATTTAGCGGACGCTTTTTTCCAAATCGATGTACATCTGAGAATTCGTACAACACAAGCAAGGTGTGATTGGCAGCTGTGAGTCTCTCTAACGAGCTATGGCCGTGCTCGGCTCGTGATTGGTTCTGGAAGGTGACCTCGATACCGCGGCTCCACCGCCCGATCACTACCGAGCAGACTCTGGGTCCAAATTACGTCGAAATCTCAAGATGGCATTTCCCGTATCCGGGATATTTTGGCCTCATTTCTGTCTTTATGGTCTGGCCATGCGAGAGAGACTAATCTGATCTCATGCTGTGCACACAACATGAGTAGTTTTCCTTTTCCATACAACACTATGACACAACAGCAGGCGTATTTACCTTGATGAGGAGTTGGAGGTGCAGGTCTGTCACCAATCAGCTCTCCATCTAGCTGTTTCTTCTTCTACTTCACTTTAAAAAATGCCTAAAATGACTGTTGTCTTGTTTTGTAGACACATTTTTAGTGATTAATGGCAGACAGCGCTAACCTCAATGACAAATGTAAAATGTAAATACATTGAATGACTATAAATAAATCAAAAATGGGGTTTGAAATAATGAAAACCTTGAAAATGAAAACTTTAAATGAAAAAGTGTGTAAAATTCAAACAGTATTCATAACTCTTGAATTCTTTAAACATCTGCAGTTCTATAATTCTGTCCTCTGTGTCTCTGTCTGACTAATTAACTCTGGGTTTACACACTCTCTCTCTCTCTTAACTAACATGATCACGAGTTCAGAGCTGTTTTAATGAGTCTCTGATCCCAGAGCAGCAGATCAATCTCCTCCTTTAATCTCCGATCTCTTTAACGCTCTGACAGTTTCTCTTTCCATCTGTCGGATATTTAAACCGAAACCTTCATCTCATTCACTTTAAAAAACATAAAAGCTGAAGTCTGTTCATAATTTAAAGGTGGGTAATGATTAAAGTTGTAGTTCTACATGTAAAGTTAACTGTTCAATTATTCACTTTTAACTTTAGTATGAATAAATGAGGAGGGAAGCAATTAAAAAACACAGCAGTTAAGTACAGTTTCTTTCTTTTTTCGCTTTCTGTTTTATTGTTGCTTTTAATATTTTCAAATCCGTTTGCTCGTGGTCATAGTTAAAAGAAAGCAACGTTGACTGATGGTAGGAGACGGGATGCGAACAACAATCTCCCGTGTCAAAGTCAAAATTCAAGCGCTTAAAGGTCTTAAGATGTGCTATTTTATCCATTTTCTCTCAAATTATTTAACCTGTAAAATGATCTTAAAGGTAATTTAGTGGACTTCCATAAAGTAAGGGGACTTTTGATAGACAGAATAAAAAACAACAATAAAAATGGAAGCAGCAGGCACCCAGATATCTTTACTTTTAGTCCCCTGGATGGGTCAAGCCTCAAAAACACTGGATCCTACATTTCCCACAATGCAACTGGATAGGGTCTTTTGTCAGACCCTCCCTGTGCATGTCATACTTTTCTGTTACAGCGATCACGTCAAATTGATCACTATAAGTGGATGATTATTATAACCAAATTTTTGTTGTTGTGCATCATTTCTCATGCAGATTACCCTCTAATTGTATATTTATTATATGAATACAAAGTGATGAAACAGACCGCTTTGCTATTTTCTAGCTAGCTGCCAATTCTTCTGCCTTTTCCCCCATCGAGGATGAGGCATTGACGTTTTTGGCCGGCTCTGCAGCGATTGCTTTCCCCGTTCGCATTCCTCTATCATTCAGCGATGACTTTCCTTTTTCCATCATGATTTCAATGTGCACGCAGCATCAGCCTCACGTATCCAGCCGGAAAGCAGACGGTCCGCAAGGCAAAGTATCAAGGGAGTAAAGTAAAAAACAAAACAACAATTCAGTTTGTCTAACGTAGTTTTAAAATGTGTTTCCGTATGTTTTCATGTATGAAAAGACCCAAAATAAACACTGTAAGCGGACTACTTGATTACTGTAAGCAAATTATTTAAACAGCGTTTGTATCGGAATGATTCTGTCCCAAGCTTTTTGATCCATATATGTGATTAATCATTGTAATCGTGATCATTATAAGCGGTTTACACTGTATACATTTGTAGAAGCTGATATTAACCCTAACGACATCATTATGACATCACCAGGGGTTATTTTTCTCAGACTTCATAAAGCTCCTCCAGAGCCACAGAAGACATATTTTCACACCACAGAGTGGTACTAACCATGAGGTGTTATTATTATGTATTTGTATTATTTGTATATCTATAACACTCCCTCCCTCCTCTTCTCTTATATCAGGCCATAGGTCAAACCTCCAGGTGGCTTTGACCTTTGACCTTCCAACTGCTCCATCCAGAAAATCCCAAACTCTTTCTGTTCTCTCTCTGACTCTCTTTTGCTCTGTAACCTGCTTTCTCTCTCTTTTCTTACATACGCTCACGATCTCTTATCCTCCTCAGTCTTTAATCAGCCCTCAGTATGAACACCATCAGGTATTGATGGTATTGATCGGCAGCTGTAATCTGCAGGCGCAGCTCAATGTTTCTCTCGTCTTCTCTGCTCACCTCCAGCTTTACATTCCTTCACACAGAACCAGGATACAACCTGCAGACCTTTAAAAAGTTTCCAAAAACTAACTTCAGGAAGAATATCTGCTCTCACTTTGTGTTGCCTTCAGACAGAACATGTGTCTGCTGTTCGGGTGGTTAAACCGATGAGAATCAGACCAGAACCCACACAGACATTAAGGAGCTTAAACATGTAAAGGGTTATATAATTTTAAGAATTATAATTATCTATATGTCTATAATGTAATTGTGTAATGTTATAATTTCCACAACAGTTAAAAGATAAAAGGGTAACACTTCATTTTACAGGTCTGCAAATTTCATGGTAATTAGGTGATAATTAGCAAGTAACCTATTTGAAATTTCTTTTGAATTACTGTCAAATTACCCCAATATTTACCTCAAAATGTATCAAAAATGACTTCATTTGGCTGTCTTGACTTGGGACTTGACTCTGGACTTCTATTATTATTATTTTATATCTATTATAAACATCATTTAATAATTATATTCCGCTATTTCCCAAGAGCTGGTAATTTATTTAATACATTTCCAGGAAAAGAATACAAAGTTAATTGATGGGCTTTATTTCCATGTCTGCTGATAAATAGATAATAATTAGCAAATAACTTCTGAATCATGACATGAGCTACCAGGTTACATTTGTGTAGACAATAAATCACACAATGGGGAGATTTGTGCCTGATCAGAAGTGTCTTCTATTAGTTTTCCACCTCCGATTAAGAGCAGCACACAGCCGCTTCTCAAGCCTAAGGGCCTTATTTTAACCATTATATGCTATTTTAGCATATAATTATTAAATAATGTTTATAATAAAGTAATTTTCGATACATTTTGAGGTAAATTTTGGGGTAATTTGGCAGTAATTCCAAAGAAATTTCAAATAGGTTACTTGCTAATTATCACCTAATTACCATGAAATTTGCAGACCTGTAAAATGAAATGTTTCTACAGAAACTGTATAGCAGTGGTACATAATTTATCTGTCAAAATGGATTTCCCAGGTCCCAAGCTATCAACCGAAACAACCCAGTACCAAGTAGTAACTAAACTTCTCCAGTCAAACGAAACCTGCAGATTAGAGCCGACGGTGCGGGACAAACCACAAAAACTAGGCCGACAGAAACTCACCGACGGCCCCAAACTGTCCGACGGTCGGTCGTTATTATTCCGTTAACTTTGCCAGCCCTAATTCATTTATTCACTCTGAATTTTCTTCTTGCTGTCCGCCACCTCTTCTGTGCTGTTGCTCAGTTTGTTTGTCCGTATACCTCATTGAGTGAGGGGTCATCGGTGAGTAAAGAAAAGTCTAAAAAGCAGCAGGAGGTTCAGTCTCTTTGGTCTCAGATTATTTTATTGATCAACTGAGCCAGCCATCCTTTACTACTCTCTCCTCTCTTCTACTTTCTACCCCCTGTCTTCCTTCCTACCGAAACAAATGAATCCACTTAAAGTAAAAGCAAAAATCACCACATATTCATCTTCAAATCTCCTAAACTTGTTTCAGTTTGTACAAGTTTTATCGTTTAGTCAAACAAGCATTTTCATTGCGAAATAAATTAGAACACATTTTTTTCCCCATGACTCTTTTTTCCCATCAGAGTTGTTTTTCTCAAACAGCAGCGAGCTCATTTTGGAATCAAACCGCTTGTTTGCTTAAGTTGCTCTGGATGTGAAAGTTTTGTCGAGATCAGAGAGTCGTGTTGTGTGTTTATCCATTATTGATGTTCCCAAAAGTTCCTGCGATTCAGCTGCAGGTGGGTTTTTTTTTCTCAAGATAAAAAGATTATCAAAAGATCTGCGGTTGTTTATAATCGATACGATCTCACAGCTGGATGGGAGAGAGTTTTAGGGGGAAAAAAACACTTCATTTTATAGCGACCGAACTGTTTGATACGACCCACATCCAGATACAGTAGCACTACTGTTTGTCTTTAAAGTAAACCTTCATAATAAAGGACCGTCACCCTGGTTTGAGCACAGCATTGTCTCACAGCAATTTTGGCGAGGAAAAACTGCCATAGCAATAACCATGCAGTTTTTTGCAAGCAGTATAAATGTGTTATTTTCGCCTATTATAAAATGATGAATATTTCTGCATACTGGGGTCCCTAAACAGTCTTGGAATTACATAAATTGGGTATCACTGTAAAGCTGAGACTCTTGTGGATCCAATGAGCCCAACTGTATTCAGCAGGTGTGATGATGTTAGTCCCCGTAGTAGCCTTTTCATTGTAGTGAGACCATTATTTGAAACTTGACCTCACTGTATAAGATGACCTGTGGTGACCTCTAGGATAATCACAGCCTCATGAAACGTTGCAGCCACAAACTACAGACGTAGAGCATTCAGAAGATGGATGGCTTTCCTATCTAGATTGACAATAAGTGGGTTTCTGAGCAGTTTCCAGAACAGAAGTGCTCGCCATCCAATTGCCGAAAAATGCAATTCTTGCACAAATCTCCAAATGTCAAATGTTTTTGAAACTAAATCACAGCATGACTTTTTCTATGGTGTTCCTCAAGGTCTTGGTGTCTTAATGTGGTATTTCGGGGGGATTATTGATAATTTTATCAATTCTCGAAAGGTAAAAAATGGTTAAATTTAGCACCAAATCTGTGTAACAAATGGTACCAAACCCAAAAATGCTGCAACAACTTATGAGACATAATCGAGCATGGGAATGGAAATCACAAAGTTATATCATCATGCTCTACGCTTATACAGCTTATACAGCTTATACACTTTCAATATGTATTTTAATTGATTAATTAATTTATTAATCATTTTAATTAAAACTTTGTAATGACTAGAACAATTTGACACACAGTGTTGAACTGCATATCAGATTAATCTTCAGCTCCCCAGCTTTCAGATGATGTACACCACTTCTATGTGACGTACAGTATACCGTTGACTTTTTATCTACCCCTGAACATCCTCTGTCTGTCCTCCACCCCTACCACTCTAAATAAAGAATCTTGCTTCTCTTCTCGTCCTCAATTGTCATTCCTCAAGTTAGTGATTTGAATTCAGATTTCAGATGAAAACTTCTCACTGCAGTCTACCAGCAGATCTTTATCCCTACAAGCAGTTTTAAGTAGTCCACTTATCCTGCCGCATCTTTTCTCTGAGCCTCCTGACAGCAGCAGCACATTTCAACATCAGAGCCTTCAACCTGCTAAGTTCCCTTTAATCCTGAGAAAGTATCCGCGCATACTTAAACGTGGGACAAAGTACTCCGGTGTCGACGTTTAAAGAAAATACGAAGGAAAGTCGATGTTAAGTGCCGGGTGAAAAGGAGATCAAAAACACGACAATATGTGTGTTTAGCTCCGACAAGCTTGGAGTTTGTTGTTAAAGTTAGTGAGGAAGAGAGCAGAGAGAGGAAGAGGAGGGAGGAGGGGGGGCTTGGTTTCGATTAGTTAAGAGCAGAGAGGCTGTGATTCTGCTCAGCTGGAGAGAGAAAGTATCGACGTGGAGTCAGAGAACCTCGGCTTCCCCTCGCTTTCCTCCCCTTCAGTCCCTCAGGTAGGCATTAAAACCCGGCAGAGCGAAGGAGGGATGGAAGGATGGAGAGACGGAGGGATAGAAACCCTCGAGAGCCCAGCTGGAGCTTTGATTCACCGGGGTTTCTCACATCAACCGCAGGAGTCTGGGGCCCGCAGCTCGAGGAGGGGCCGCCGTCTTTAAAACCACAACGCTGTCAAAAATTAATCGCCGCCGCTTTACTTTTCAATTATCAATTCAGCGTCGAGCCGCGCTGCAGCTTAGAGCCGGCTTAAGGTTACTAACGGCTGTTAAGACGCAGGGGTTTCTGGGATTGGAGCGGGAATGATGTGTGTTTGGTGTTTTAACGAGGTGAGGAGATCAGAGATCTGTGTTCAGATCATCTGAATACACTCAAAGAAGTGATGAGGGTTGCACATAAATTTATGTTTTTATTGGATTGGTTGACTGAAACCTGACGGTAATTACAGAGGTTGGAGCAGAGCTTCTCAAACTGAACAACACGGTCTCACAGCAGTTACTGACTCTCAGCACGACTTTCAACAACGTCATTTTCATGTGTTTACCTACGAATGTCCAACAACATGTGACGCACGTGTCAATTTCCGCTCCAGTCGTTTCAAAATAAAACTACTTAGTTTAGGAGTAAATCGACTTGGTTAGGATTAGGCAACAAAACTACTTAGTTAGGTTTAAGAAAAGGTTGTGGTTTAGGTTAAAAATAACGCTGGAAGTGACGTAACCTAGGTACGGAAGTTACGTCTCAAATAAATCAACTTTGACTTTTGATTTCACACTGGACACGAACACCCAACAAAAACAAGGCTTTCATCCAGGAGACCACTGTCCGTGTCCAGTGCGTTAAGTTTCACTTTCATGTTACAATCAACATACCAAGAAGCGGTATGTGACGAGTACACTGCAATCACTATCGTCAATAAATGACTGTGATGTTCCCTTAAACAACATCCCTCTGTACCTCGTCACTTTTTGCAGTGTTCTGGCCCCGTACAGTGGTGAACTCCTCTCTTTTCTTGATGAAAGGTATAAGAGCCTCAAAGAACAAACTTTCTAATGTAACATATTGATCAAAAATTACTTATGCAGCAAATTTAGGCCGCGTTCCTTCACTCTGCTTCTCTTAATTCCTTTCATCAGTCGGCGTGAAGGCTTTTCTCCTATCGAGCGCAGCACAAACCTTCTGAGGAGGAGCCAAGGCACTTTTTATCTTCCTGGCCGACTGTGGAATGACCTCATTATTTATCATAAGGAAAGCAAAGAAAAGTTTATCGGCTGCTCTGCTTTACTTTTGCAGCTCATATTCTTACTTTTGTCATGTGCAAATGTTTTACTTGTTACAGCCGTATAGCATCATTGTGGCTCCATTAGAAAGAGGAACCGTCCGAGAAAAACAAGTTCAGGGCCGTCCTGATAGCCGAATCAAATCAAATGTCAATCAAATCAAAAATACTTTATTGCTTGGTATGAATGCCTGAATTAGCACCGTAAATGAAAAGTTGAGGTGCTTTTATGAAACAAATTAGGGAGTACCTGGAATGTCATTTTGTAAATTGCAAAGTGTTTTTTTTACTCTTTAAACATCCCTAAATTTATGTTGAAAACCTGTCAACCATTTATTTATTCAAAGATTTGCCTCAAATACGGGCTTGACTTAAGGGTGTAAATTAAGGTGAATGTCATGAATCCCTTATATCAGGGCGTCCTGGTGGTCCAGGGCTTTAAAGCACCAAACTGTTGGTTTTGTATATTTTAGTCAGCTGCGGGTGTGATCAGAATAACAGCCTTTCTGCTCTTAACTAATCGAAACCTCCTCCCTCCTCTTCCTCTCTCTGCTCTCTTCCTCACTAATTTTAACAGCAAACTCCAAGCTTGTCGGAGCTAAACACACATATTGTCATGTTTTTGATCTCCTTTTCACCCGGCACTTAACATCGACTTTCCTTCGTATTTTCTTTAAACGTCGACACCGGAGTACTTTGTCCCACGTTTAAGTATGCGCGGATACTTTTTCAGGATTAAAGGGAACTTAGCAGGTTGAAGGCTCTGATGTTGAAATGTGCTGCTGCTGTCAGGAGGCTCAGAGAAAAGATGCGGCAGGATAAGTGGACTACTTAAAACTGCTTGTAGGGATAAAGATCTGCTGGTAGACTGCGGTGAGAAATTTTCATCTAAAATCTGAATTCAAATCACAGCTTTGAAAAAAACACTTTTTTCAACATACAATACTATGACTTTTTTATCACTTTTTTCAACATACGATACAGTATATAAAAAAAGTCATAGTAAAGTATGTTGAAAAATTGGATGAAATAAAATTGGACAACATTTTTCAACATGCTATACTATGACTTTTTTTCATCCAATTTTATTTCATCCAATTTTTCGACAAACTATACTATGAATTTTTTTCTTGAAATTTTCAACATACTATACTTTGACTTTTTTCACAAAATTTTTCGACATACTATATGACTATATGACTTTTTTTCATCAATTTTATTTCATCCAATTTTTCGACAAACTATACTATGACTTTTTTCGTGAAATTTTCGACATATGACATGACTTTTTTCACAAAATGTTTCGACATACTATGACTTATTTTCATGAAATTATTCGACATACATTCGTGACTTTTTTCAGAAAAATTTTCAACATACTATACTTTTACTTTTTTCACAAAATATTTCGACATACTATACTATGAATTTTTCCATGAAATTTTTCGACATGCTATACTATGACTTTTTTTCACAATTTTTGACATACTATACTATGATTCTTTTCAAAACATTTTTTGACATACTAAACTATCTGATTTTTTTCATGACATTTTTTGTTATACTATACTATGACTTCTTTTCACAACATTTTTCGACCTGATAGACTATGACTTTTTTTCAAGAAGTTTTTCGACATACTTTACTATGAATTTGTTTCACAAAATCTTTCAACATGCTATACTATGACTTTTTTCACAATTTAAATTAAAAAAAAAGGGTTATGGTTAGAGTCAGGTTTAGATTAAGGTTAGATGCTATTATGTCAATGAGGGTCCTCACAGGGATAGACACAAACGTTGGATACAAACATCTGTGTGTCCTACAAGGGACAGATGGGTTGTTTCCAGGAACTCCGCCTTCCACCCACCCCCACACACACACACACACACACACACACACACACACACACACACACACACACACACACACACACACACACGCACACACACACACACACACACACACACACACAGGTATGAGGGATGTGGTGACATTGTGATGAGCTGAGCAGGGGTCAGAGGTCACAACCCCAGAGGGCCAGAGGACACGTGTGGAGGCGGAACCGTCTGAATAGACAGCAATGTGTGTGTGTGTGTGTGTGTGTGTTTGACTCCAAGGCCGATGAGCTTAGAAACACACATATGTAGCTTAACAAATTTCAGATACACTTATACTTACAAAATATGTTAAAATAACATATTCTCTAACTATCTATCTATCTATCTATCTATCTATCTATCTATCTATCTATCTATCTATCTATCTATCTATCTATCTATCTATCTATCTATCCACCTATATCAATATATCGTGATTAAGCGCATGATTGTTAAAAAAAAATATATATGCTTGCTTTATGCTTTATGCATTGCTTTTAATTTATTGATTGCTGTCGGGATGTAATGAAAACAAATATAACAGAAAATGCTTTTGAAGAACATTACCAACCCTAGCTTTAAATTCTATTATTATTTTCAATATTTTCACTCTTCATATTTTATGTCTTCGTGTTCACGTTAGTTTCAAGCTCGGTTTGAAGAATGAGATCAATACGTTCTTGCGTTTGCTGCCTTGAACAAGCGTCGGCGCGATGCCGCTCTTAACCGCCGTAATTTGTACACCAGCGGACGAAACGATTGATCACGTTTCCAAACCAAGAGCTGCTCGATGATAAATATTATATTCCTGCGTGTGTCGATAAAATGACTCACTAACAATGCGTGAGTTGTTGTGAACTCATTCTGGACACAGATGATCTCAGTGAGGTTATTGATGGATTGTTTATGAGCCGCTGATAGGAGATGAATTGGTTTAGTGGCGTAGCATCCGCTCTGTGTGTCGGAGCTGCTGCTCATAATCACGGCCCCAGATGATTGGCAGCTGTTAGTCTGCAGCCTGTGATCCATATTATGGGAAAATAAATGAGGATGGAAACCTTGTAACTCCAGTTTACAGTTGTTGGTAAAGTCTTGTTTCAGTTTGTATTCATCATGTTTTGAAGGCAGATCCAGCTCTGAAATGGCCTGTTTGCAGGAAATGAAACACTTTCAGTATCAGTAACCTTCATGTACGTATGTAAATAGGCGTTAGGGTAACAGAATATTGATTCATATTTGATCAGCGCTCCCTAATTTGACCGTTTGATCGGAGTTTGCGAGTGATTGACAGCTGCCACAGTTGAATGAACAGCCAATAGGAACGCTCTCTCTCTCTGAAATGACCTGCAAAGCTCTTTCTAGAAAATTTCCAATTCCTATTTAGGATATTGTTGGGAAAGGGCAACATGTCCTCAAGTCAAGTCAAACTTTATTTATATAGCACATTGAAAAAACAACCACAGTTGACCAAAGTGCTAAACATGTACATAATGCGAATGAAATGTTCTCAAGCCAACCCATCACATACTGCCGCTTTGTCACGCCCCTTGGCGTCACAACCACTATAGTTACCCTTACCGTCGCTTTAGGTTCAGGCAACAAAACCACTTAGTTAGGTTTAGGAAAGAACTATATGGTTGAGCTTAAAACTACTACGTTTGTACAGTGAAAATGACTTTGAACGTTGTGAACCCGGAATAAGAACGATCAGCTGATTGTAAAGTGAAAGTGAAACTTAGCGCATGAGACACAAAGAGCGGTTTCCTGGATGAAGGTGTAGAGTGTGTGTGGACGTGGAAAGTGAGTGGTGAAGCAATAGAGAGAGCGGCAGCAAATGTGTGTGAGCTAATTATGATTTCCGAGGTAATTGGAACGCAGCGTTATTTCACAGTTTGTGGGAGGGTAGGCTCGCCAGATACCCAAATGTATGTGCAGTATTTTTTCATTATATGTCCCCTTAAAAGCTGCATATAGTCTATTAAAGAGCTTTTCACCCTTGAAGCTGCTCTGCACACGCACTTTTTGATTGATTCAAACTGAAGAAATTGCAGTATTAGAAACTTTTGGTGAGAAACATCGTGGTGCAGAAGGTTTACGCCTCTGAAATTGAAAATCCTTCGGACAAAGAGTGGAAGCGAGGGAAGGAAAGATTTATTTTCACTCTGCTAAATGGCAAATGTCAATTCTGCGATGCCACCACGTCTGAAACACACTCACATCAGTCTGTAATTTCACCTCAGAGCGAGCGCGAGTAACAAACGACAAAACTAACAACAAACAATAACAAATAACAAAACCCCCGTCTGCAGCAGACGCATCATGGAGAAGCGAGGTTGTCACCTGACGACGGTAAATCGCCTCCAGGCCAGATTCCTCAGGTCTATTACAGCCGGAAGACGAGCAGGAGAGACGGCGGCGAGCAGGATGTGACCAGCAGGAGCATCGACTGGTTAAGGCTGAAGATTGGTGAGAGCGGGCGGATCGATACGCTCAGAGCCTGGACAGAAAGCTGGACGCTCAGAGAGAGAGGCCTGTGATTACAGCAGAGAGAGAGGGAACAATGGAGGGAAATAAAGAGAAGAAATACTTCTTTATTATTCTATGTTTCTTTTATTCTGCTCAAAACAAAGAAGATTGAACCAAAAGTATAAATGTAATAAAGACAATCATGTCATTTTCCCAGATGTCAAAATGTTCAACCTATCTTCATACAACGGTTCGTATGATATCTTACGAAAAAGTTGTTCCTCCTTTTTTGTTCGTTTTCCTACGAATGTCCAGCAACATGTGTCAGTTTCCATTCTTACATGCATACAGTCTCTTCAAAATAAACTTCCGTCTCCACAGGAAACAGCTTCCTTATGTTTAGGCAACAAAACTACTCAGTTAGGTTTAAGGAAAAGATCAACTTGGTTAGGTTTAGGCAACAAAACTACTCAGTTAGGTTTGGGAAAAGATCGTAGTTTGGCTTAAAATGACTCCAGAAGTGGCATTACTTAAGTACATGACATACATGACTAATAAATGAACGTTGACTTCTGGTTTCACACATGACACGAACGCCGGTCTCCTGGTTGAAAGTCGGCAACCGAAAGGCGGCGTTCACCGCTCTTTATATTTTTCTGGTTCACAATTACGTTAATTACACACATATTGATTTTGTGGGATATACACAAATTACAGTGCATTACTTTTCGAAGGTAGAGTTCCAACAGTGTATGATAGAGACCAGCCTGAAATGATAGTGATGGATGGTGGTGGAAAAAATCTCAATCTTAAAGTGAAGGTTTCATGTAACTTAAAATGAATGTTGATTAAAAATGTATAAATGTGAAACGTGCATAGGTGTATCAGAAAACTGCATTGAGTGCCACATACTACCATGAGTGTAGGAAGTATTGAAAAGGTGAGGTTGGGACAACCTAAATTAGGGTCTTCCTCCTGTATTGTGGTGCCTTTTAACAGGTGGTCTGATACTTTATCTGGCTACACTAGCACGAGAAACGTTGAAGATATTAAAAAGCTATAATTTCAGAAAATGATTTGATGATGAATAAAATGATACCTCATTGTACTATATACTATATACTCATTGTTTATTTAAATTTGAGTATTTATGTTTGCATGAAATTGCAATTTCTGTTAAAATCATGCATTGATCAAACTGTGTAAACAACGTTTTTGTAGTGTTTTTGACCAGTTTGGTCACGAAGAGCTTAAAGGACCAGATGACAAGTATGTGTGTGTGTGTGTGTGTGTGTGTGTGTGTGTGTGTGTGTGTGTGTGTGTGTGTGTTTGACCTTGACACTGACTGACTGCTTTAGCCTTAGGCCTGTCCTTTAGCTGTGGGGAACACAGACACACCCACACCCACACACGCACTCACTTAAACATACATTCTCACACAAACACATTAACACATGCACAGAAAAACACATATGTGATGAAGATGCACAGATGACACACACATGAATGCAGATGAAATATGTACAGATATCGTTGATTACACACACAAACACACACACACACACACAGTTCCCTGTGTAGCCAGCAGGGCTGTGGCTCATTAATATTGCATTGATTGGACAGAGAGGAGCAGTGGACTGGAAGGACTGTGTGTGTGCGTGTGTGTGTGTGTGTGTGTGTGTGTGTGCGTGTGTGTGTGTGTGTGTGTGTGTGTGTGTGTGTCGGGTTAGAGGAGACAGGAAGGAGAGAGGAGGAGCGTGAGACAAACAGATGGAGATTTGAGATGAGGACTGACAAAAAAGTCTCTGTACTAAAACATGAAAAATCAATACTCGTCACATACAGCCGCTTGGTCAATGCCCCTCGGTATCGGAGACCGACGCACAGGGTGTTCCTCTTGCGTTACTTTTGGACAGACCAGGGGCGGCGTGTCAATATACGCTCGTTACATGCATAGTGTCCTTTCAACATAAACTTCCGTTTTCACAAGACGTCAGGTTTAGGCAACACAACCACTTAGTTAGGGTTAGGAAACGGTCGTGGTTGATGTTAACTTCACTGACTAGCAACTCACATGACTCACAGGACTAACGATACTAACAAGTCACGTAACTAACGACTGACGTGACAAAATAAGTCAGCATGGCTACGAAATGTGGTCTCCTGGTCATGTGTTTGTTTGTTGCTTGGTTTTGGTCGTTTCATTGAGACTTTATCACACATCAAAACAAACGTATCCGTATTGACATCTGAAACAACGATGATAAAGAGTGCTACAGGAATGAGTCCTAAAACCCGGAAATGAGTTAGCATTTTAGCACTTCTGGTTCCCTTGTCTGGAAGTCAATGGTTTTTAGTTAGATGCCTGAAATAAGGTATATTTTTTTCTACGACAAAAATACGTCAGTAAATATCCCACTTGTTAATTTTGAAGCCTTAATGTGTATTAAAAAAGGCGATTGCTAACAAGTGGCTAAATGAGACTACTAAACGTCATCACACCCCAGTGTCCTTGCTGGACCTGGTGGACATACATTGTAAGGAAAGCAGGGATGGATGGAGGAAGTGAAGCAGAGATAAAGGAAGGAGGATATGAATGATGGAGGATAGAAAGGAGAGATGGAGGAAGGCAATAGGAGGCTGACGAAGGAAAGGATAGATGTAGGGGTGAAGTAGGAATGGGTGAGGGAGAACAGAAAGGAGGAAAGATAGAGGTGAGAAAGGCAGGTTGGTGTAAGGACGGAAGGTGTGGAGGGAAAAGGTGAGCAACAGGAAGGAAGGAAAGGATTCATGGAGGAGGTAACGATATGAAAGATGAATGTGAAGAAGGAAAGAAGAGAAAAAGAGAGAACGAGGGAGGAAGGAAAGGAAAGATGAAAGGGTGGACAGAGCAAAGGGAGGAGAGAGAGATAGAGAAGGAGAAGGGGGGATGGAGGGATGACAGAGGGAAGGGAGGTGAGAAGACAATTAAAACAGTCAACAGGCACTTTGGATTCCCCCGACTGCATCTCATCATTACATCACACACACACATACACACGCACAAACACAGTTTACAGGCGAAGTGAGACAAGCGGGCCAGACACGAAGCTCTTTGGTTGCCGCGGGAAACACTTCCGTGTTTGCCCTAACGCCCTCACTTCCTGTCCACTGAGACGTTTAGAGAGCTGTGTGTGTGTGTGTGTGTGTGTGTGTGTGTGTGTAGTTTTTATGTTGCATGGCTAATTTTGACAGCATGGGAATGAGAGAGTAAGTAATGGTCCCGGCAGACAGCGTGTATGTGTGTGTGTGTGTGTGTGTGTGTGTGTGTGTGTGTGTCCAGAGAGTTCCATCCATTAGTGATAATGGGGAAACAGAGCTGCTATTAGCTGTTAATGGACAAACACACAACCACGCTACAGGCTTCTTTTCTCTCTTTCTGTCACGTGCACACACATACACACACACAGCGTTGCTTCTACGGTAAAGTGAGAGCTCATTGAAGTCGGTATAGAAAGTCGGTTTTAGCAAGATGAAAATGTGTTCCATCTTCACGTTCTACTTATTGAATATTTAACTCACTGGACCCACAGAGCCGTGGAGCCCAAAGGATGGCAGTCTAAACCAGCGGTTCTAAACCTTTATGGACCCTCCTTGATGAGCTGACATGCCTCAAGGGCCCTCTCTGTGTGAAAAACTACTGGTTTCCCAAGCTGCATGTTTATGACTCTACGTGTAAAGTACTGTATCTGTTACAAAGCCACGTTCAAGCCACTTAAACCCTGTTTACACCCGGCATTAACATGGACGATCGGATCACAAGTGGACAGCGCTAAATACAAGTGTAAACAACGACCAAGACGCATTGTGATCCGATCACCAGGAGTGGCAACTGTGAATCTTGTTGTATTTAATACAATGACAATAAAGCTTTCTATTCTATTCTACTCAAACCACTTGCAAAGGTGGTCTCGGACACATTTGACCACATATCTTTTGCAGTGTTAACGCTAATGCATCCCGATGTTTCCCCGATTTCTTCTTTTGCCTCCAGCAAGCATTTGGTCTTTGCAATGCATTCCTACTCTGTTCTGACCTACCAGCTCATCCTCAATTCCTCTTATGCTATGTCCTAGCCCTCCCAGCACCCTCCTAACTTCAGCTGTGCCTACGAAGTGCTAAAACATGCTTCAACCCTGGGTCCAAACACCCAAGAGCGATCGCTTTAAATCCACTTGCAAACATCCCAAAACGAGAGAGTTCGCACGTCAAAACATTGTTTTTAATAAACCGGGGAACATTGGACACAACAACTCTCGTAGCAGGTGCAGACAGCAGGAACACGGGTACCAACACTACTTTTACCCAGACGCCACTAGCTATCACCTTGATAACCAAACTTTCTTTCTTAAGAAGTACCACCAAGGCCTTATTCATCCGTGAAGCATAGATGAGCTTTTTCACATTCCTCACGGTTTGCCAACCGCTTTCAAGACATCTTCCATCAGTAGCACTGCTTTCAGGCACACACCTTATTACGCAGTGAAGCGACTCCGTTCCTCCGTTCCTCCGTTCCTCCGTTCCTCCGTTCCTCCGTTCCTCCGTTCCTCCGTTCCTCCGTTCCTCCGTTCCTCCGTTCCTCCTCCTCCTGCCTGCAGGGCTGTGTGCTGGCCTGCCCAGCACACAGCCCTGCAGGCCTAAGTTTCACCAAACACAACTAAACCTCGCTCCTGAACTAACCACCTAAACCACTTTTATCAATAAGAAGGAGGAGGTTGGACGTCGCGCCCACGTGGTTAGATTTTGGCTATTACACACTTTGTTTTAAGGTCAGGGAAAGATGGTGGTTTGGTCCTTGTGTCACTTTTTTACAGACCAACGTCTTCCCCTGACTGTAACAGAGTCCCTTTTCCTCTTCTCTCTTTCTTATTTTTTTTTACCCTCCTTCCTTCTCTCCTACTTTTCTCTCTCTTCCTTGACATTGTCCCTCTTACCACCCTTCTCTCCTTGTTTATCCCCACTTCCCTCACCCCTCCATCCCTGCTATTTTTTCAATTTCCCCCAAAATTTCCCCCATCTTTCCTCCCTTTTCTTACTCCCTTCTTCTCCTCTCCTTCTCCAACCTCTTTTCTCCTCCATCCCCTCTTTCTTCTCTCTCCTTCCTGCCTTTTCCTTCACTTTCCTCCCTCCTCTTCACATATCTCCCCTTCCCTATACGTATGATCTCTCCATCACTCTCTTCTCCTTTATATCTCTTCTATTTCTTCATCCCATCTTTTCCTCTCTTCTACCTCCTTTGTCCTCCTCCTACCTCCCTTTTCCTTCTCTGTGCTTCTTTCCCTCCATACTTTCCAGTTTCCTCCCATTATCCCTGTCTTACTTCTCATCTCTTCCTCCTTTTACCTATTACATCTCTCTCCTCCTCTTTAGCACCATCAATCCTCTTCCTCCTCTTTCCTCTACTGCTTTTTGTGCTCCTCAACTTTCCCTCCTCTTTTGCAAAATCCTTCTTCTTCCTCCCATCTTCCTTCTCTCTTCCTCTCAATTTCCCCTCTTTCCTCTCTTCTCCACCCGCTCCATCCCTAATTCCTCCACCTCCGTTAGTTCTCCTCCTATGTCCCCCTTGCACCCCCATCACTTCTTATTTTTTCCCATTTTCCCCTCCTTTCTTTCTTCCTCTCCTCCTTCTGTTCTCTCTCTCTTTCTCCCCATTTCCCTCTCTTTCCTCCCTCCTTTCAATGTTTTTTTTCCTCCTTTCCCTCCTCCTTCTCCTTCTCCTCCCCTCCATCCCCCCCTTGCTCCCCCTCCCTCCCTCCTATTAAGGTCAGGATGGTGCTAAGTGTCTATCAGTGCTGATGAGGCTCAGGAGACTCCTTTGTTCTGAATGAGGGTGAAAATTTGAAACAGCCACAAGAGCAAATAGCACAACTCCCCCTCGTCCTCACCCCCTCATCCCACCATCCTTCATCCCGTCGTCCGATCAATCGCTCCTTCTCCCTAACAACTCTATTGATCAGATGCACTAACAACATCTTTCATTTATTAATTATGAGAGAAAGTCTTCCTGGGATTTCTCCCTCTCAGTTTGTTCTCCTGAACCCCCTCCTCATCCCTGATCCCTCCATCCATCTGCCCATCCCTCCATTTTAGGGATCTGATGTTTCAAATGCTCTCATGTTTTTAAAAATGTTCTAGACAACCAACAACACTTCATATAAAAAAGTGACAATTTTACTAGTTTTAGTCGCATTTAACAAATATGTTTATTTGTCGAATATGAAATTTGTTATGTGTGATGGGAAATTTATTTATTTTTGGTTCAGGCTTTTCTTGGCTTGAATTAAAGGTGCTGTATGTGATATCCAGAGTATTGAATACTCGATTCTGATTGGACAATCACAGTGTTCTACGGACAGTTACGTTTGTAGAGTCCTGCCATGGTTTGAGATTATTCCAGCTGTGTGTCACGCCTCTTTTATACGTCGCGGGTGCGGAAAAAACTTCTGCACGAGATACACCGGTGTATCCTCGCTTATAGCTCCTCCAGCAAGCCTCCTCGATCTTCTCTCCTCACTCCTCGCTCCTCGCTCCTCAAACTGCATTTTAGGAGTTGGGTCGTCCTTCAACATGTAGCTCTGAGACCAGACAAGGAGGCATACAATTGAGAAATGAGAAAGATCCCATGTTGTCTCCTCCTTGTTGCCTCCTCCATGTCGTCTCCTCTTTGTTGTCCTCTCCATATTGTCTCCTCCTTGTTGCGTCTTCTATGTTGTCGCCTCCTTGTTGCGTCTTCCAAGTTGTTTCCTCCTTGTTGCCTCTTCCATGGTGTCTCTTCCTTGTTGTCCTCTCCATATTGTCTCCTCCTTGTTGTCCTCTTCTTATTGTCTCCTCCTTGTTGCCTTCTCCACATTGTCTCCTCCTTGTTGACCCTTCGATGTTGTCTCCTCCTTGGTGACCTCTCCATATTGTGTCCTCCTTTTTGTCCTTTCCATATCGTCTCCTCCTTGTTGCATCTTCAACGTTGTCTCCTCCTTGTTGCGTACTCCATGTTTTCTTCTCTGTGTTGTCTCCTCCTTGTTGTCCTCTCCGTGTTGTCCCCTCCTTGTTGCAAACACCATGTTTTCTTCTCCGTGTTGTCCCCTCCTTGTTGTCCTCTCCGTGTTGTCCCCTCCTTGTTGTCCTCCCCATGTTGTCCTCCCCATGTTGTGTCCTCCTACAGTTGTGTTTCCAGACTTGGTGAGTCTTCATTGATTGGAGGAGCGAGCGCTGACAGACTGACAAATAGCCTTTTTATTAACGGCCTGTCTGTGCCTGGTAGCCAGAGATCGCAGAGAAGAACAATTCAATTCAGTTCAATAGACTTTATGTCTCCCTGCAGGGCCATTTTCATTACAGGCATAAAAACACTGATTAAAGACAAAAAATAGACATCACTCTCATAAAGGCAGCCTGTACCACAGAACATGAGGTTTACCTGCCCGCTGCAGGCATCATGTGTTCATATTGTTTATAGTCTGTTTATGTAACAGGATGATGTAGATGTAAACTGACAGTCAGCAGTCTCATTATAGTATCAGCAGCGGTGAAGTGTTCAGTTTGATGGCAGGTAACATCTTCTGCTTTCCCTCTTAAATAGTGGTTAATATT
The DNA here is from genome assembly GCF_043250625.1 of Sebastes fasciatus. Taxonomy (NCBI): domain Eukaryota; kingdom Metazoa; phylum Chordata; class Actinopteri; order Perciformes; family Sebastidae; genus Sebastes; species Sebastes fasciatus. The sequence goes on from NC_133813.1 coordinate 8,083,859, forward strand.
AGCTCCACAAACAGTGTAGTGAAGTCTTGTCAGGACAACATTAAGGCTGGCCCTCACTAAAAGATTTTTCAAATCTTAATAGATGTTGAAAATGTGAGAGACCCAACACATAACGACACGTTATGTTAAATTTAACAGTTTTGTTCCTATAGTTGTGGAGAGCAACGATTTGGCCAAAACAGCCACCACACACTAACAGATTCATTCATGAACAACAAGAGTCCTGACTAAAAAAAACTAAAATCTCTCGTGATCAAACGTGACTTAAGTGTAAACAAACATACCGGATGGAAGGCAGGAAGAGTTATCGATGTTAGTTTTTACTTTGTACTGAAAATTCACGAAGGATGGATGGATGCAGTCATGGAGACACATTAAATAAACACTTGCATTGTTGCCACAAATCACCAAGTTGATCCTCCATTTCTGAGCTCCATCTTACTACTTTATGCTTCACGTTTTGCATTAGCTCATGCATTAGTAGCGGCCACCATGACGGCGGTGATTGTCCTTCCGCTTCAGTCAGCTTGGCTCTCAATTGGCTATCATTTTTTCCCATATGACTACGTCATCAGCTGTCCTCGGGGTTCCCCAGACACAACAGGATATCCCCTCGTAAATATTGAACATGTTTAAAATTTACGATTTGAAATCGGTCCGGCCAGGATGGACTTCTGAGCCGATCGGGGGATATAAAAAACACTCTTAACATACCTCACACCACAGGAATATCGGGTTAGATAATAAGATAATCTGCAGAACCATCAAAAAATCAGGGCTTTGCTGACGATTGTTGGGAGGGGGTCGTAACCGGCATTATACATGTGGATTAAATGTGCTTTATGGGTGATGGCATGACTTTGTTGCTTGTTAAAATAGCTTCAAGTGTGTCTGAGCATGTGTGTATGGGCCTGTATGTGTGTGTGTGTGTATGTGTATGTGTGTGTGTGTGTGTGTGTGTGTGTTGGTTGAAACCCACCAAATCTTAATTTTTGTGCAAAATGTGTTCTTATGTGGTGATGCAGTGGTTGTTTGACTGATAAATTGACTGACGTGACAGCCTTTGTGCAGTCTATAGGCTTTAACCTACATATACAGTATATTAATATGTTTTAGGCATTCCTATAAATGTGATGTGAACACAGAGTTCGTTTGGTTTTCTACACTTGGCCTTGTACTTTGTTTTTTTTTGGTCTAGTGGAGAGAATTATTGGCTTGTCGAAAATGGCAAAAAAAAAAAAAATTCACTGATTCAAATCATTGCAATTAAAACTACTGGGACCATGATCACTTGATACTATATTAGTTAAATTATACTGTTTATATAAAGTAATTTATTAAGACAAGAAAGTGGATTTAGTGTGAAGTTACTGTTTAATAAAACAACTGTCCTCATTCCTGTGTAATGTTGTTTCCTTTGATACATACACTCTTTATTTTTGTGGTTATTCTCAAATACAGGAGTATAAATGTGATTCTTTTAGCCAGGGTGGTGAAGTATTTGGTGTTTCAGATCCTTTTTCCTCCTTGAGGACACACATTCTCTCTCTCTCTCCCTCTCTCTCTCTCTCTCTCTTTCTCTCTCTCTCTCTCTCTCTGGTGTCCTCTGTCTCACCCGGCCCCCAGGGGTGCTGTCACACGATTGGTCAGTGACATGACAACCAATTAAGGACTAATTAATCAAGCTCCAGTTGATAGGTAATATCCTGAGCCACTCGGGGTGAAACTGTGTGTGTGTGTGTGTGTGTGTGAGTGTGTGTGTGAGAGAGAGAATGAGTAAATTGAGGGGGAGAGTAAAAGAGACGGTGAGAGTGAAAGTGAGAAAAAGACAGAAATGTTTGGTTCCGTCCAAAAACAAGAATGTGGATTGGTATGTTCCCATCATCACGTCGGTATCATCAGTCCTGTGAGTTGCTAATCAGTAAAGTTCCTAACCCTACCTAAGTGGTTGTGTTGCCTAAACCTAACTTCCTGTGAAAACTGAAGTTTATTTTGAAAGGACACTGCATTTAACGAGCGTTTATTGACACACCGTTCCAGGTCCGTCCAAAAGTAATGCAAGCGGGCTACCCCGTGTGTCGATCTCTGATGCCGAGGGCGGTATTTAACGAGTTGGGAGTGAGAATGTGTACAGTATGAGGTTGTTGTTAGTCAGCTTACAGAAATAACTGCTATAACATCAGCATATTTCTTCAGTCAGCTGAAAAGCGTAAAGCTACCTGCTCCTAGTAACTGCTATTACAGCCTCTGTGTGGACTGAAAATGACGCCGGCGGGTCAGATACGTCAGTCACTACTGATGCGTTTGGGCAAAAAAACAACCCAAACAGAAAACAGCTTACATGAACATGATGTCACACTGAGTAATGAAGCCAAATGGACATCTGGTCCGATCATCAGGCTAAAACAAGAGTGGTGTCACTCCTCCCTGCTGCGTAACATCGTGTACTTGTTCTTGTAATAGATGGATGCAGTATAAATACATCAGTGAGCTGTGCGTTGAATGTATACAGTATAGTGCTGCAGTGCAAACACACGGAGCAGTAATCTGCCCTGCAGTGAAACTCTGTCGGCCCTCTAAAAATAAATGTGATCACTGTGGGGGGGCCCGGGGCCCTCGGGCCGACCGAATGGAAGTATTGATGAGAGCAGAGGAAAGAGAAACACACACACACACACACACACACACATACACACTCACACCGAAGCAGAGTGTTAGAGCCGCTGGCTAGAGGCCACAGTAAACCTATTGATCCATTGTTGTTTTCAGCCCATCTCTACACGCGCTAACACACACACCCACACACACACACGCACACACACACACGAGAGAGAGGCCAGAGATGCTATTATGGTGGGTTCTGTTTGTTTTGTTTTTCTTTCCATCCATGCCTCCATTTTAACCTTTCTAATACCTGCTTTCACATGAACAGAACACACTTTTAGACTTGTAAAACACAAACAAATAATAAAAAAAACTCAGACGCGTGTTCGAATCCAAATGTGAGCATCCGACTATCGCGCCGCATCACGTAGCATCGGAGGCTCTCTGTCCACGCTGAATGCTTTAAATATGCACTTCTGTCCTACGTCGTGTAAACAAACCACGTACATATCAGCTGTGTGCTCCATATCAGACTGGAGACGTAACCACTTAAAAGGTTAGTACTTGCTATATTCCTACGTTTGTAGCCTACTTTTTAAACAGAAGACACAGGTTTTATATTGTGATATTTACCGGAAAATGACATACAATAGGGCTACAGCCCGCCGTGCATCTTGCTCGTTCCCGGGACAAGATGCAACAACATCACAGGCAGTGACAGGTGCAGAGATACGCTAAACGGGGAGTTAAACAACAGATTAATCAAACATTCGTTTTATTCCACGATACTGAACAAAATAATCCAAACAGGTAGAAGAAGTAAAATGTAAGAGGAGCACAGGATGCTTTTCTTACTGTCTTGGGTTTAAATGCATCTGATTTGTAGGCCTACTTTCTCTCATTGTTTTCTATTGAGCTAGAAAACACACAGACGGATTAGAAATTAACTTTCACTCTTAAATGTTGGAGGAGTCCCAATAAACAATTTCCCAGCGAATCAGAAAGCAGTATTTTTCAGTTGCTGCGTGTTAACTAATTTGGATCTAATTGGGCATTTAGCAGCTCGGACAAAGCGGCTTGTTGGAACGGTTTCAGTGTTGAAGTGAAATCAATGTTGTTTTGTTGGTCGATAAATAAACATCGGATACTGATTGACGGAATATGAAACAAATACGATGCCGAAAATAGAAAACACATTGACGCAAACATAAATAATGTTTTAGAGCCTCTGTGCCTGACATAGAAACCACCACACTGAATGAGTGTGTGTGTGTGTGTGTGTTGCCCTCTCTCTCCTGCTGTGAAGTCAACCCTCATGCTCTATTTGCAGTGATTCCATCGCCCAGTTCCCATGCCCTCTCCCTCTGATAGGGAATTAGCTAGCTCTCTCACACACACATACACACACATACACACAATGGCGACTCCTGAAGAGGTTAGTGTAGATGCTGCAGTTATATCAGAAGAACTGGAGAGTATGGCCCAATTCCAGCCAGGCCCCTACACCCTCTCTCTACACACTTCCACTCCAACATTTGTGCGTTCCTGTGGAGGGTCCGCTATATCAAGTGCCATCCCAAACCAATTAGCTGGGAGTGGAAGTGGGTTACATCGATGCCGACTTAACCAGCTGCCCCTTACTGACGACGCGCAACGCCGTTTAGAGTTCGTCATGGAACACGCTCCAACGTCAGTTCCGTGCGACTACCGGTACAAACGTTTACTCGTGAACTGCTCAAACTAAGATAGACATTTAATTTATTCTTCTTTATTGTCATAAAGATGTTAACAACTTAAAGTAAATACAATGTATTTAGGATCAAATCTACCCTTGGCTAGTCTAGAAAACGTTGAAAGTGTTGTATATTTATACAACATATGCAATATCTTTTAACAACTATAACTCCATAATTTATTATATCTTCAACTGTGCAATACTGATTTAATCCCCTGGGGTCGACGCTGTTGTATACGACAGAAAAGTACTTTACTCTTTTTAGAATATCTCCAGTAATGTAACTGTAACTTGCAGCTGCTTTGTCACCACCGTAGCTTTCTAATGAAGTGTCGGGATCGATCATATTCCTTTCAGACGGTTTGTAATCCAGCTTGGAACAACAGAGTTTTTACAAAAACTTCATAAAAGTAATAAATCCAACAATGAAAGTCTTCGGTGAGCTAACTTTTTGTAGGAAAACGGACAGAAAAACGCCAAAAATTATGTAAATATCTTTTGATGTGTGTTGGTTATAATGATGATTTGGGACTTGGGAGAACATTTTTCAAAACCTTGTTCCTTATTGTTCTCTGTGTGGTTCGAATAAATATCTGTGATTTTCAATTTTCATTTTATTTCTCTTGTCTTTATGGTAATTTTAATTATTCATACATTCATGTGACATCACTGCAGCCTACATATTCTGATAGCCCAGTTTGTCCTGAAAAAAATATGTAATTTTCATGATTGTGCATTAAAGTGTTGAGACTTGGCGGAACAGGCGGAACAAAAATAGCAAAAAATTGTCTTAGACCCTAGAGGGTTAACAATAGTTTACAATAATCTAGTGCAATAATTCAGCTGTTCAATAATCTGGTTTACTCTGACATTAACATTTTAATTATGGAACTGCAATTAACTCTGGAAACTGAACACATTTGGCTGTTTTTAACTATTTGGGATGTTTTCTGAAGCAGTTTTTATATGTAGTAAAATCTCAAAGACATGTCACTGGTATTAACAGTAAACAGAAAAATTACAGTTACAGCATCTCTTGTGAATGTGTGGAGATTGGCTTGGCTGATGTTAAATTCCCGGCCTGAATTGTTTTCCCAGCCCGGCCCTGCCGACAGACGGGAAGCCGGTTTGGTGACAGCGAGTCTGTGAACGAGCAACAGCGTCACTCCAGAGATTCATCGATCTAAATCACATATGATTGATTCTATTTCTGTTTTTCTTTCTCTCTCCATCACAACTTTCCTCCATCTGTTTCTGTTTCTTCATCTCTGTGTCTCTCTCACCCTTTAGCCAACTCTGATTGGCCCTCGTCATCCATCCCTTTCTCTCTCTCTCTCACGCGCACACACACACACTTACTTTAACATGGCCTCTGGTCTGTTCTCTACTCACAGGCCAATCAATAGACAACATGTTGAGCTCTATACAGGCAGAGCTACTATGGATCAGAGGCCTAATTGCATGGCTGCACAGCAAACTGAGAATGTGTGTGTGTGTCTGTCAGCGTTAATTCTGGCACCTGATTTTGATTTAGTTTTAGTTTTAGTTGTTCATCTATCGCTATATAGTTGTTCTATAAGGTTAGTGACACTGTGACTGTCTTTGACTCTGACTCTGTAGTAATAGAACAGACCGACTCTCCTCAGTGAATCCAGTTATCCTTTCCAAACTCTGTTTGGAACCGCTAAATCGACGTTGTTCCTGCTCACCTAGCATTACCGCCTGCTACCTCCACTGCAGAGCAGCAAATCATTCAGAAGCTGGTTTCACTCACTTGTTCAGGTAACACTTCATTTTACAGGTCCGCAAATTTCATGGTAATTAAGCAAGTAACCTATTTGAAATTTCTTTGGAATTACTGCCAAATTACCCCAATATTTACCTAAAAATGTATCAAAAATTACTTTATTATAAACATTATTTAATAATTATATTCCGCTATTTCCCAATAGCTGGTAATTTATTTAATACATTTACAGGAAAAGAATACAAAGTTAATTGATATGCTTTATTTCCATGTCTGCTGGTGAATAGATGATAATAAGCAAATAACTTCTTTTAAATTTCTTTAAATAACTCCCTGAATCATTACATCAGCTATCAGGTTACATTTATGTAGACAATAAGTCACACAATGGGGAGATTTGTGCCTGATCAGAAGTGTCTTCTATTTGTTTTCCACCTCCGATGAAGAGCAGCTGCTTCTCAAGCCTAAGGGCCCTATTTTAACAATTATGTGCTATTTTAGCATATAATAATTAAATAATGTTTAAAATAAAGTAATTTTTGATACATTTTGAGGTAAATATTGGGGTAATTTGGCAGTAATTACAAAGAAATTTCAAATAGATGACTTAATTATCACCTAATTACCATGAAATTTGCAGAACTAGTTGTTACCGTTTTTTTTACTAAACGTAACCCAGTAGTTTTGTTGCCTGAACCTGACTAAGCAGTGATGTTGCATTTTTTGTTTTTATTTGTTTCAATTTACAACGTTAACTATGTGTTTAAAACTGCAACCGTAATCCGGGAGAAAATAGGCCAACGTTTCCCTCGAAACGTGATTGAGAACGCAGTTTGATTGTATGGGAATGTCATTTTGTGGGAAACCAAACGAGGTAGGTGTAAAAGGGCCCTTAACTGACATCCGTCTGGGCCCATCCTGCATCATCCCGTCAGTACAAGACAGTATACAGTACACAGATTTCTTGTACACTAACTGCAGTATACAACAGTATACGAATACACGAATCAGCTCCTGTGAAGAGATGGAAACTGTCTGTTCACCAAACGCCTTGAAACTCAGCTTTTATCCTTGTGAACCCTGATTTTCCAGCACACATACACGCGTTTGACCCTCATGTCCAGTATCCTACATGCTCCCCTGTGTCCTCATTAACCCAACCTCGGAGGCCGCCATTCATCTCTCCGCTCCCGTCTCATCCCCTGTAATAACATCCTCGCCCCGTCGCCTCGTTTAACTTTTTCAATTAAAAGAGGAGGATCGCTCTATTAACCCCGCGCCTCCTCCTGCCATTTTTCCAGCCTAACGTTGTTTTGGAGCGGGCCGCGGGGATGGCCCAGGCGGCCATATTTCACCCCGAAAACCGGCTGGTGTCGGCGCGGTGACAGCGAGCGGCAGGCGTGGGGGTGAGTTATGGAGCCTCGATGGAGAGGGCAAATCATAAGTTTGTGTCCCGTCCTGCTGCTGATCTGTGAGGAGGGAAACGAAGGAGGACGGATACACGAGGAGACTCTCTACCCGTCTGTCTGATACTGTGTCTGTCTCTACCTGTCTGTCTGATACCATGTCTGTCTCTACCTGTCTGTCTTACCTGTCTCTCTGTATCTACCTGTCTGTCTCAGTGCTTCTCTCGCTGTACCAGTTGTCTCACTGTACCTGTCTGTGTCTTACTGGTTCCGTCTATATACTTTCTTATTCTCTCTGCATCTGTATAACATCAACTGTTTCTTCAGCAGCCGTAATTGTTATATAACTTTGTGTTGTTTTGACGACATTGTTCTTGTTTTTTAAAGCATAAATTCAAGTTTGAAGGTCATTTAGATGAGGTAAGATTTTCAGGCTGTACTGGAATGAGACAGCCTTTTCTTGCTTCTAAGCTTCTGACATCACTTCGTTTTAAATGTTAGTCGATCTCACAGCAGCTGATGCCATTAACCTGTATTTTAGTTTCATTTGTCCGGCAACGTTGTGATGTAAAATAATGATTTTATCTGCAGCTCAGAAGCTTGGTAATGACTGCTGGTCAATGTAGTGTTTATGAGCTGGGATCAAGTTTCATACTCAGTCTGTTGTCTGACAATAGAAACAAATACAAATGTAAATAAGTTTAGTTTAGTTTATTTGCCAAATTACCCCAATATTTACCTAAAAATTGATCAAAAATTACTTTATTATAATCATTATTTAATAATTATATGCTAAAATAGCATATAATAGTTAAATAGAGCCCTTAGGCTTGAGAAGCGGCTGTGCGCTGCTCTTCATCGGAGGTGGAAAACTAATAGAAGACACTTCTGATCAGGCACAAATCTCACCATTGTGTGACTTATTGTCTACACAAATGTAACCTGATAGCTGATGTCATGATTCAGGGATTTTTTTAAAAGAATTTTCAAATAAGTTATTTACAAATTATTATCTATTTATCAGCAGACATGGAAATAAAGCACATCAATTAACTTTGTATCCTTTTTCTAGAAATGTATTAAATAAATTATCAGCTATTGGGAAATAGCAGAATAAAATTATTAAATAATGTTTATAAGAAAGTAATTTTCCATACATTTTGAGGTAAATGTTTGGCAGTAATTCCAAAGAAGTTCCAAATAGGTTACTTGCTAATTATCACCTAATTACCATGAAAGTTGCAGACCTGTAAAAAAAAGTGTGAAGAATTGTGTTGCATTTTCAGTTCAGTTGGTAGACAGTTGATTTTGCTCAACATTAAAACCATTATATGGTGAATTTTGCTGAATTAAAATACTGACATTCATCACAGAGAGTAGAGGACTGAACAACCCTGTCTCCTAAAAATGACGTTACTTTACAACCGAACTGCATCCTCAATTACGTCTCGACGGAAACTTATTTTCTCCCGGATTACAGTCGCAGTCTTATAAAGTTTTAAATATGTGGTTAAATTGTTGTGAGTTGAAACAAAACAAAACAAACATGCAATAAAACTACTTGGTATTATAGGTTAGGCAAAAAAAAACTTGGTTAGGTTAAGTAAGAGATCATGGTTTGGCTTAAAATAAGTTACGTATGTAACGTTTAATGTTAAAATAAGTCAACATTGAGTTTTGGTTTCACACGGAACAGTGTTATCCTGGGTGAAAGTCCTGCATTTGTTTGACCCATCCATCCACCCTGACCTCTTCCCTATACACAGACTTTGATTAGAAGCGTAGTTTTTTGTGTTTCAATTCTCTCTGCAGCTGTCTACAGTCAATTTCCCCCTACTCCCTCTCCTCTTCCTCTGTAGTTTTTGCGTCTGTTTCCCTGTTCCTCTTCATGTCTTTATCTTTTCAAGTATGTCTCTCCATGCCCGTCTGTCTCTCTCCCTGTAACAGATTGTGGGTCAGGCCCGAACAGACGATATCCGAGATGAGCAGCAGTTATTAAAAACGTCACGGCACAATTACCTTCCTGACAGATGACATCACCGTGACATCATCATCATCATCATCATTGTGTGTCCCACTCTGTCTGATGCTGAAGGTCACCTTGCTTTGAACAAACCAAAGTCCATTTCTGCAGCAACACTTTGGGCAGACAAAAAGTAATTACTGGAGTTCATCTCTGACAGTTAACCTGTGGCATCATCTGTAATATTTAACATGTAAGTAACAATTCACATTTATTAGAAGTACCGCAAAACTGGCATCACATAGAGGTAAAAAAAAAAAAGTTTCAGGACGGCTTACAAGTCTTACAACTCTTACATGAAGGCAATGACCTTACTCTAATAATTTAAGAAAATGAATAAGTGATTTGTGAGTTTGATTTAGTAAAATACATGAACTAATTTGAGGATACATAACTTCATTGAGTCAATTTATGACTTTTTTCCACGTGCAATTAGCAGACAAAACTCTGCTTCCGTAAATCAGAGGTGCTAGTATTAAATGTGATTTGTTAAAAAAAAAAAAATCCCTGAATTCTTGAGCACTCACAGATGGTAAAAACAGATTAATCACCTCATCGCCACAAAATGAACCAAATCAAGCGCCCCTTTTTTTCTGTTTAATATCTGAAACTGATCCAACTCTCCCCCTTTAGGCCCCCGTCAGCTCTCACAGCACCCCTCCCCCCCTTTACATGCCATCATTTATTAATGGTAAGAGGTCTGCATAAAGCATTAGCCGTGTTTGTGATAAACCATTAGTGATGTATTTCATTTCTCAGTAGGAAACGGAGGAGCGTTGGGGGCCGTTAATATCCGTTAATGTTAAGAGGCGGCGGAAGGGGAAGAGGTTCCTCCCTCTGAGGTGATTAGACCCGTCCATTTAGTTAGAGGACACACACACACACACACATGCACACGGTTTCATCCACAGCCCTGTGTACATACGGAATATGCACACATATTAACATACAAACACACCTGCGTATACTTGTGCATGTATGATTTAGCATGATTTACACACACACACACACACACACACACACACACAGACACGCACACACACTCTGCCTATTTTCCAGTTAGTGGAAAGTACATACAGTAGTAAGTACTTTAGTAAAAGTAAGAAGTACTGTACTAAAGTACAATTTTGAGGTACTTAACCGTTGCCACAAAACCGTGTTAAATATTACACACAGAGTTTTTTTTAAAAAGCAAAACACAGAAACAGTCCACTAATAACCACATAAACTAACCGGATTGTATGACTGTCTCATCTATACCTCTGATCAATAGAAAACTTAACACTCATTCATTATCTGTAGCCGCTTATCCTATTCGCAGGGGGATTGGAGCCCAGCTGACATTGGGCGAAGGCGGCGTACACCCTGGACAGGTTGCCAGACTATCACAGGGCTGACACATAGAGACAGACAACTATTCACGCTCACATTCACACCTATACGGGCAATTTAGAGTCAACGATAAACCTAACCTGCATGTCTTTGGACCGGAGGAAACCGGAGAACCCAGAGGAAACCCACGTTAACACGGGGAGAACATGCAAACTCCACGCACCACCGTGCCAACCCAAAACTTCATTATAATCAACCTAAATCTAACAACAGGAGGGTAAAAACACCTTTAAGACAGTGATGAGACCTGATGTCCCTGGATATAATGACCAGGCTTTGCATACAGTATACGTTTTGCTGCTGCCCCCGTCCACAGCAGTACATTGCTTTGCTCCCGTGCTGGTACTTCTGTCTGTTTCTCCAAACTGGAGGCGTGCCGACCGTCATCTACTGTAGGTAACACACTGACTATGGATAAGTACCTTGTACAACCCAGCTTCAAAAAATCTGAACTATCCCTTTAATGTTGCATATACACCTCTTACCGCATTAACATGCATTTCTCCTGTTCTAGATAAGATATACAGATACAGATTGCATGTTCATGACAGGGAGAAATGGGGCTTTTCCTCTGGTTGGATGAATCCAACCTTCCCATTGGCTGGTGTTCCGCAGAGCCATCAGGTAGAAACATGTCCGTGTGTGTGTGTGTGTGTGTGTGTGTGTTGACAGTGTTTTAGTGTCTAGTGCTGTCCTCTAATCACAGTGATTATATCTCCTCAACAATCAACTCTGATTGTTCAGCAAAACACACATCAATTATCTTTGTAACACTGCAGAACTACCCTTTAATCTCAGTCCTGTGTGTGTGTGTGTGTGTGTGTGTGTGTGTTTGTGTGTTGGTCTCTGGTGTTTTAGCACACAGGATAAGATATAAATTAGTAATGATGAGCATGCTGCTGGTGTGACTGTGTGTGTCACTACAATGTTCATCTTCATAGCTCAGATGCATTTTAGATCCCTTCAAAACAACAGAGAACAATCTCCACTCGGCGTCCGATATTCTCCTGGTTTACTCTTTCTTTAAGTTTGTTATTTATCTATATTATAATCAATCACAGTAAAAAAAAACACCTGTATATAAAGCAGACTTTGTATTGTACTGAAAATATTCATGATTTTATGCAGTTTCATAAATCACATTCATTTACTGCGTTCATTTAACAACTCTAAATTTTTTATTTTGGCGAAGAAAAACTAGCATGGTCATTTTCAAAGGGGTCCCTTGACCTCTGACCTCAAGATATGTGAATGAAAATGGGTTCTATGGGTACCCACGAGTCTCCCCTTTACAGACATGCCCACTTTATGATAATCACATGCAGTTTGGGGCAAGTCATAGTCAAGTCAGCACACTGACACACTGACAGCTGTTGTTGCCTGTTGGGCTGCAGTTTGCCATGTTGTGATTTGAGCATATTGTTTATGCTAAATGCAGTACCTGTGAGGGTTTCTGGACAATATTTATCATTGTTTTGTGTTGTTAATTGATTTCCAATAATAAATATATACATACATTTGCATAAAGCAGCATATTTGTCCACTCCCATGTTGATAAGAGTATTAAATACTTGACAAATCTCCCTATAAGGTACTTAAAGGACTTTCCTACGCACCTGTCTGAATACAGGTATGCAAAGATAATATTTTTCCTGTAAAATACAATACATTAATATATTTATATATTAATAATCAAGCCAAAGACAAACAAATACTCCCATAAACACCACAAAACAAAATTAATAAGGTGTATAAAATGTTCAACCACTGATCTACATTGGACAGGAAAGAAGTTTGCTGCATGAAAATGCTCAAATTGAAGCCATGGAATAGCATCTCAAATATTTAAAAACAAATGCCCAAAAATAAAATAAAAAGAAATAAAATCAAAGCATCAGTCAGCCGCTGCCTGGAGCCCTGCAGTGTCACAGCCTCAGTCTCAGTGTAATAAGTCAACCGCTAATTACTGAACAAGTGAGATTACAACCTGAGTGTGTTCCAGCTGCCGGCCGCTTGTCAAACATCCCTCCAGCAGAAATCAATAGGTCATCATCTCTACATATTACTACATCTCAGGAGGAGGGGGCATGAGGAGGAGGAGGAGGAGAGGAGAAATTAAAGCAAGGAAGGGAAGAGAGTAGAAAAAAGGAAGAGAGGTAAAAAAAAAAAAAAATGCCATGTCTGTGTTGTTGCCATTGCTGGATATGAGAACAAATTCATGTCTTTACGTAAATGTTTATTTTTGATGAAGGACTACAGTATGCTACAACCCAGTTAGTAGCATTTTGTAACCATTAATCACTATTGATCACTAATAAATTAGTGACTGCAGGCAAGAAAACCACTAATTTAGGTTCAGGCAAGAAAACCACTTAGTTAGGGTAAGGGAAAACGTCATGGTTGTGCTTAAAATAAGTAAGTAAACTAACTAAAACTCTGACTCCAGTCGCCACATGATGGCTGTTTTCATCAAATTTCAACACATCCTCATCCCAACTCGTCACAAACTGCCGCTTCGTCACGTCCCTTGGCATTGCTTTAGTTTTTAGCATCAAAACCACTATAGTTAGGTTTAGGAAAGAACTACTTGGTTTGGTTTAAAACTACTATGTTTGTACGATGAAAATGACACCGAACATTGTGAACATGGGACACGAACGAACAGCTGATTGTAACATGATGCACGGGACACAAACAGCAGTCTGCTGGATGAAAGCTGCGTGTTTGTTCAGCCCGTTCGCACGAAAAGGCGTATAAATGCCACAATAATGCGCAAGGCGTTTAGCGTGCAATAAGTACGCCTTTCTTGATTTCTGTACTGACTGCAATGTAAACACATCCGCGTATAAATACTACAGTAAGGGTTAGTGACGTAATATAAAAAGCGAGAAAGACCAATTATGCTGGATGGGTCCAACAAACACAGGACTTTTAACCAAAAGACCCGTGTTCAAGACCGTTGTTGACCGGTGTTGTGTTTTGTAAGTTACGTTAGTGACATTTGTCACTATTGTCACGTGTTTTTTGTTGAAGTTTATGACGTTTACTTCTGTAATTATTTGCGTATGAGTTTTACTTAGTTTACTTACTTATTTTAAGCCCAACCATGACGTTTTCCCTTACCCTAACTAAGTAGTTTTCTTGCCTGAATCTAAGTTAGTGGTTTTCTTGGCTAAGCCCAACTGCGGACGTTTGCGTGGCATACAAATGACATGCGAAAAGCGGCGTGCAAATGACACAGGAAAAGGCTAAAATGCGTACTCATGACACGCGGTCATGTCCGTGTATTGTCGTGATATTTATACGCCTTACCATAAGACCGGGTTGGTTTGTTGGACCCATCAACCTCCTCTGTGTTTTCACTCTTTAAACTACGTCACCACACTCCCGGCGTTCTTTATCAGAGCATTTATCAGAATACATCAACCATTGGCCATTGTTCTAAAAGAGACATTGATAGCAACAATCAGTCAGTAAACAGTCAGCACATCAATCGTTAAACTTGTTAAACTGGGAAACTACAAAGCAGCTACAAGTGTGTGTGTGTGTATCAACAGACAGACACTCTTAACTGATATCCACTTAAAATGTGCCGCTGAGTTGCAGTCAATGATTAAACAATTGAGTCTGAGAGGCCGAGCAAGTGATGGGGTGTGTGAGCTAATATTTGGATGGATATTGATTGTCATTTTTACAGGTCATTTCCTCTGAAGATGATTAATATGTCTGTTTCTCATTCATCCTACGGTCCATAGTCTCTGTTGTTTAACCCCTCCCCCTCCGGGCTGCATCGGCCTCAGAGGACACCGAGGAAGACTGGTGAGCAGGAGTTCGCTAGTTGGAATCCAATGGAGGACATATTTAATACTGAGCTTATTAATATAGCCTAAATGTTCTTTAACAATAGGTAGGGTGTCAGCCTCAACCCTCTTTTTGAAGGACATTATACCCAGATTAAAGTTGCAAAATGTTCATACTAAATGTATCTGCAAAATGCTCAATGACAACTTATTTTATCTGTTTTTCTACACAGTTGTGGCAGCTAATGTTTAATTCCAAAGTTCTATTTAGGCAACAGAGAAAGATCGTGGTCTCGGTAAACGTCCACACGGACTTGAAGCACAAGACAGGATTTTTACTTTTTCAATATCCAACCAAAATCACGATCTTTCCACCCGATTCCACTGTTATCAGGCCATTAGATAGGCGTTATCAGTCGCTATGAGCACTTTTTATGCATTCTGGTCAAACGCACATTGATCACATCTTCTAATATGAATAGATTTCTTCTGGGATTCTGATGAAAATGAAGCAGATGTAAAAATGAATTATGTAATCTCCTCTCTGTTGTATCTCTGCCACTATCTAGTCCTCTCTCCCACTCCTCTTGTGTCACTCACTCTCTTTCCCTTAATCACATTTACTTTCATTTTCACCTTCATCATCTCGTAATCAAACATCCCAGAGTACATTTTCTGAAATGAACTGAGTCAGTGTCACTCTGCCTCATGTATTGGACTGTCCCTGTGTATTCCACCTGATGAGCTGGGAGGTTGGTACACTGTAAAAAATGACCCCCGCTGATGGAGATGGTGACTTTTGGTTCAATAAAGACAAAACAATCAATACTTCAATACTCAATAACTACTCATTGGTATTGATAAGATAATTAGTGGTGACAGAAAGTGTTTTTTTTTTAATTTTCAACAAAATAATCTTTTATCTTTTTTAGAATGACAGTTATTTTTTTTTTTTGATTAATTCAAAGTCATAATAATTTTTTTGGCGAAAAGCCTTTTTTTCAGCAAGCGCTCCGGAAGTCAAGAGATGTAGTATAAAGAGCGAGAAAGTCCCCGTAGGGAGGAGGACGGGGTGGATGGGTGGGTCAAACAAACACAGGACTTTCACCCAGAAGGCCGCTGTTTGTGTCCCCTTTGAAACCAAAAGTCAACCGTTGACTTATTTACGTTGACTACTCAACTTCCGTAAATAATTTATGCAACAAATGCAATTATTCTAACCCAAACCATGATCTTTTATTAAAACTAACCAAGTAGCTTTGTTGCCTAAACATAACCAATCGTTTAGTTTGAATTAACAACGTTAACCACGTGTTTAAAAACTACGACCATGCGTCTGTATGACTACTTAATTTACATACATAACTTAATTTAAGTAAAAAACATACTTAATTATACCCAAACAATGACATTTTCCTATTAGTTTTGTTTGAATTTACACATTCACCACGTGATTAAAACTGCGACTGTATGTGACAAGTTCGAAATGAGAACGGGGCGTTAAATGACACGCGAAAAGCTTATAATGCGTAGACATGACACGCAAAATATCCTTGAAAATGACATGCTATTTTTACGCCTTCCCATGAGATCACATTGTAATTTCCTAAAAGAGCTGGTCACTGTAGTCTTTAGCAAACATAACTGTAACCGGAGTAAGTACAGCATTCGTTGGGACTATTTTCAACGACGAATTAATACATATTTGGTGCTCTAGTGAGTATTTCCAGCAGCAGCCTTGAAGTGCTCTAACTGTCAGTCACGTAACAGTGTAGGCTGTGAGAAAACTTTTTACTTTGATGCCTGAAATAACCTCACAGCCTTAAATGTCAGCGTGGTGAAGACAGTTTGTCTGGTCTCTGGCTTTTTAGCACCTTTAGGGGCCGTAGCGCTGCTTCTTAAGGACAGATGTAACAGAGTTTGGAAGCTCCTGCACTGCTTACACATCACTGACAGTCACTTCTCCTGGGTTAGATGGAGAGAAATGATTTGTGGGGCTTGTCATATTTTACAGTGTTCATCTCATGGGGTAAAATCATCCTAACAGATCAGATCAATGGTAGCTCGTATAAGGACGGATCAATACTGTTTAGAGACAGACTGATCAGTAAAACTGTCGAGTTCTGATGTCTGGGAGCCTCAAGTTTAATGAAGGAGACAGACGGAGACAGACAGAGCGAGGAAGAGGAGGGGGACAAAGGAAGGGAGGAGTTTTATCTACAACTCTGCTACTACAGTATTACTCCAAATACTGGAACTGGAACGTGTTTGTTTTATTTAATTAATTTTATTGTATTTCTTTGTAGCGGCTTGAATATTAAAGGTCTTATTGATAACATTGTTGTGTAAATTATTATTATTTTTTTTTTAAATAATATATCAACAGAGCCTTTAGAAAGGTGATGAATAAAATGTCTTTTCCTGAAAAAAACCCATTATGATTTGGAATTAATAGTTTTAAAAACTTTGGCGGGTCCAAAATTAATGTTTTATTTATCTCTGTGTCAGATATGTGACGTTTGATTCCCACTTCTAACAAGGCTTGTGATGATAGTAAGTGTCTGGCAACGACTTGTTGTGAAGTAAATGCAATGGAACGGGGGAGGGAAAATGCGACATCTAGTGGCTGAATGTTATCAATGTTATTAATTGTACCTTTAAACACGATACATGTACATTTGATGTATTTTACCCTTGTTAGCTTAAAACTCATTAGGCGGGTCGCACTGACACACACTATAGACGTAGAAGGTGCAGTGCACTACCGGTGCAATACCTGCCATGGTGCGTGTGATAGTGTGTGTGATAGTATGTGCCATTATGTACGTGGACTGTGTATGTGTTGAAACATCTGTTTCTGTGAAACTGTTTCCCTGTCTGATGTGGAATTGTTTATTATTGTTGTTGATGCTGTTTTAATTTAGTGCTTGTAACTGCAGTTGGACGGAGTCCAGGAAAAACTTCCCCACGGGGACAATAAAAGTATATCTTATCTTATCTTATCTTATAAAATGCAACATTTTGGACGGATGTACTTAAAACTATGCACTGCATTATACTTTCACCATATCAAAAACAAGTGTGCATTTGGCAAAATTATGCAACTTCTAATTCTTGCAACTACTGCTACTAACAGTATACCTCCTCTATTTGAGTTTGTATTAATCTGCACAAGTTAAAATTAGGGCTATCAATCAATTAAAATATTTAATTGCAATTAATCACATGATTGTCCATAGTTAATCACAAATTAATCACACATTTTTTATTGTTCAAAATATACCTTAAAGGGAGATTTGTCAAGTATTTAATACTCTTACCAACATGTGAGTCGTCAAATACGCTTGCTTTATGCAAATGTATGTATATATTTATTATTAGAAATCAATTAACAACACAAAACAATGACAAATATTGTCCAGAAACCCTCACAGGTACTGCATTTAGCATAAAAATGAAATGGCCATGCCAGTTTGGCCTCACCAAAATTTAGCGTAAGTTTGGAGCGTTATTTAACGTCCTTAGCGACAAGCTAGTATGACATGGTTGGTAACAATAGATTCCTTAGGTTTTCTGGTTTCATGTGATTCACTCTACCTTTAAAACATGCAAGTTGTGTTAATGCGTTAAAAAGAAATTAGTGGCGTTAAAATGAATTTGCGTTATCCTGTTATTATTGCTTTAACTTTGACAGCCCTAATGGAAACATCAATTTGTAGGAGACAGGGTTGCAAATAACTAGCTTTGTAAATTACAAAGGTTGGCAGGTACTGGCGCAGCCCACTAGAAGCACTCTGGTTGAGAATAGCTGTTTTATGGCATCATCAAAACATATTTGGTTCTAGTTAGCACCTACATATTCCTGTGTGTACAACTCATACATATACTACTATTACTGATATCTGCCTGGTGGCTGCTGACGGAAGTAACTAGTAGCTAAAGCTGGTACAAAGTATTACATTTCTTCACTTTGCATTAATGTTTAAAATTAAGTTAATAAAAATCTACTACAATGTGACCTTCTACTACTACAGCTTTTACTGTTACAAGCATGCTAATGATGTCAGGTTGTTATTTCTGTTACTTTGTCCTCTTGCAGATTATTAATGCATATTATTGTTATGACCGTGATTGATTAAACATAAACTGAATTTGTTTGTGGTGTTCAGCTCGATGACGGCAGTAAATTCTTAAAGACATGGATTGATCTGAGGCCAAAACTGTCCTCCTTTATTTCTCCTTCTTTACTCCTCTGTTGCTTTCTCCTTCTCTCTGTTACACTTGCAGCGCTCTTTCTGTTTCTCTCCTTGTTACTTTCCCAAATTCCTCCGTAATGAATGAGTTTTCCCCAGTGTGTGTGTGTGTGTGTGTGTGTGTGTGTGTGTGTGTGTGTGTGTGTGTGTATGTGTGTGTGTGTGTATGGTTGTGTGTGTGTGTGTGTGTGTGTGTGTGTGTGTGTGTGTGTGTGTGTGTGAGTGATTGATGCTGGACAGCTCTGGTCACGCACCTGCTGAAATTGATTGGCCGGAGCAACTCCTGCAATCAGTGAACAGAGACCACCACCTTAGCCTCCCCCCTTCTATTCTTCCTCCTCACTTCCTTCCTTCCTCCTCCCTTGTCTTTTCTCCCTCCTCTTCCTCCCTCTCATCATCTTGCCTCCTTCCTTCCTTCCTCTCCTACCTACCTTCCCTCCCTCCCTCCTGTCCTTCATCTCCTCCCCCACGATCCTCCTCCTCTTTACCCCCCCTCACTTCTCCACACCTCGTTGGTCAGCCAGGTTGCCTGGCAACAGCTGCTCTCTCTCTCTCTCTCTCTCCCTCGCTCTCGCCCAGGTATTGTGGATCTGTGAAAAGGGGAAAGAAGAGAAAAAAAAGATGGATGATAGAGGGCCAGAAGGGAGAGAGAGGATTGGAGGCCAAGAGGAGGGGAAGGAAGACTGGATTAGGAGAGAGATGAAAAAGATACAGTGGGGTAGGGATGGATAGAGAGGCTGGAAGGAGTGGATAAAGGGAGGGATGGAGGAAAACGTGTGAAAAAAAGAGAGAAAAAGAGAGAGAAAATGTGGGAAGGCTAGCAGGGGGGGAGTGGATGGATGGATGAGTGAGGGAGGAGTGGGGGGAGGGAGGAGAATGTATGTTCTGCAGCACAGAGACCATCTCCTCTCACCTAATTCTCCCATTTATCTTTTCTCTGGTCTGAAATAGAAAGAAATTGACCTTTCAGCCTCTGGACATGTCGACCCGCTGGTCTCAGACTAGAGCCCTGCACAGACAGAGTTCAGCCAATGGACTCAGACCAGAGCCTTACGGAGTCAGAGTTGAGCAGCTGTAGTCTGGATATCCGTGAGCATTAATCTAGCATCAAACAGCTATTGTCTATGTAAAGATATAAAGAAGTAATGTCTACTGGAGCAGAGAATGAAGTCACTCTCCCTCTGTGTGTGTTGTAAACAGAGCTTCTCCTTCTAGCTCCTGACTAGAAGAGTAGCCCCTACCCTCCAGTTCCCCCTCAGGTTAACACTAGGGCTGTCCATCGATTAAAATATTTAATTGGGATTAATTGCACATTTTTTATTTATTCAAAATGTACCTTAAAAGGAGATTTGTCAAGTATTAAATACTCTTATTTACATGGGAGTGGACAAATATGCTGCTTTATGCAAATGTATGTATATATTTATTATTGGAAATCAATCAACAACACAAAACAATGACAAATATTATCCAGAAACCCTCGCCGGTTACTGCATTTAGCATAAAAAAGAGAGACTTGTGGGTACTTATAGAACCCATTTTCATTAACATATTGAGGTCAGAGGTCAAGAGACCCCATTGAAAATGGCCTTGTCCGTTTTTCCTCGCCAAAATTTAGCATGGAGCGTTATTTAACCTCCTTTGTGACAAGCTAGTATGACATATTTGGTACATATTAGGTTCTCTAGTTCCATATGATATCAGTATCTTTACTCTAGCTTTAAAACTGAGAAACTGAGAAAATAGCAAGCATTAAAGAAATGATCATGTTATTCTCACGTTAACTTTGACAGCCCTGGTGCATATTAATGGGAGGAGGTCTGTAAATATCTGGTCAAGGTCATTTTGCATGCACTTTTGCGACGGTCCCTAACTTCAGCTCATCATTTTCCCATCTACTGTGAATTGTACACGCCAGGCTTCTGTATGCCACGTGGTATGAAGAGGAAGTGGAAACCTAGTAATTTTTATCTCAGACCTGGTATACATTGTTCCTGAGCAAAATTTATGCACACACATTTTTTAGCATTTTCACGTTGAAATTTTGGTTTGGCCGCAGTGTGGAACAGTGTGGACGTATACTCTCAGAGCCTTATATAACCAGAGTCTGGCCACAGAACTCTGCACAACAACAATAAAAAAAAAAAGTCGACGATTGAGCTGACCTGCTGGTTCTTCACTGTTAGTCGACTCGCAACCTGATCCAACCCTGTCTGTGTAGAGCTCTGGCCAGGTTGGCCTATTTGGCTTTGTAGCACAGTCCTTCACCACTGTCTAAACACACACACACATGCACGCACGCACGCACGCATGCGCGCACACACGCACACGGCTCAGTCCATTGCTGGTCACTGTCTGAACTATGAGTGATGTACAGTCTGTCTGCTGTCCTCCATCGATACAGTGGACATAACAAAGCACTGCAGCCTACTCCATTTACACGCACACGCACACACACGCACACACACTTGCACGCACACATGGACACACACATGCACACACACACACACACACACACACACACACACACACACACACACACACACACACCTCATCTTCAGAGAGGAACAGTTTCAATCTCGAGGTCGGGATGATGAATTATGAAATGTGGAAACTGGATTCCTCAATGTGACCTTGGACGTTCGGCGGAGGCTTCATTTACACCCGCTGTCTGTTCTTTACCTGCTGAGCTCCACCTCACCTGACATCCACACTCAGACAGGAAATAAATAAACTACTAACTATTGAAAACAGGCCAGATAATTAAACTGCTGATATTACAATAGATCTGACTTTTAATCAGGGGTCATTTCAGATTCAGCAGGTCCATTTTATTGAACAATTACTATGATTACTTTACAGACAGTGTCAGTTAGTGCAATGGTTCTCAACCTAGGGTCCGGGCCCCCCTTTGTGGGGCACCAAAGCTCAGAGGGGATGCACCAGGATTTGTCTGCTCTCAGGTTGTCAATTTTTCTTATGTACAATTAAAATCATAATAACATATTTACAGGATAATTAGCAAAAGTCTGTATAAAAAAATATTGAAAAAGATATACATTTTGCTACTAAAATCAGACTAAATATTCTACCTCAATCCATATTTGTTGGTATTTAGCCTTTCAAAAACAATATTTTCAGTTTTGCTTTTCTTAGATACAAGTAGGGGGAGCTTCAAGGAAAATAGTTTGGGAACCACTGAGTTAGTATGCGTCACAATTTAACAGTAAATTATAAACCTACGGTTTGGATCACCAACCAGGCAAAGCAGACAACTACCCAACTAACACTTTTTCACGTGATGTCTTCTATTTGACATATGTGATCATGTCAATTTATCACATGCTTATATGTGATAATGCAAATGTATGTATATATTTATTATTGGAAATCAATTAGCAACATAAAACCATGACAAATATTGTCCAGAAACCCTCACAGGTACTGCATTTAGCATAAAAAATATGCTCAAATTATATCATGGCAAACTGCAGCCCAACAGGCAACAACAGCTGTCAGTGTGTCAGTGTGCTGACTTGACTATGACTTGCCCCAAACTGCATGTGATTATTATAAAGTGGGCATGTCTGTAAAGGGGAGACTCGTGGGTACCCATAGAACCCATTTTCATTCACATATCTTGAGGTCAGAGGTCAAGTGACCCCTTTGAAAATGGCCATGCCAGTTTTTCCACGCCAAAATTTAGCATAAGTTTGGAGCGTTATTTAGCCTCCTTCACAACAAGCTAGTATGACATGGTTGGTACCGATTGATTCCTTCATTCATTCATTTATTAGAATTTGTATTATTTAAATTTTCAAATAATATTTGTTTATTTCTGTCTTTAATCCTCAAGGACGTAGTTCATCGGGAACTGCAACTAATGAACAATAACAATAAAGGTACATTGAACAAAGAGAATATTTTTATACCTTTTACATTTGGCCAATGCATGGCAGGTTCAAGTTGGGGATAACCCACATCTTGTTATGAGTGCTTGTTTGTGCGTGTGTGTGTGTGTGTGTGTGTGTGTGTGTACAGTACATAAAGTGCAGTAATTTCACGCTCCTCTAGCTCAGGCGGAGCTGCAGCCTCTGATCGTCCACCCTCCTCTCTGCTCTAATGACTATTGATTATTAATTGACTCTTTCATGAGATGTGGGCTCCTCTGATTGGTTTCATATCACAGAGTTCACATGAAAATCTGATCAACCTGATTCATGAGCTCATTCTGGTTTTATTGAAGTGCTCAGTGGACTGCTGCAGCCGAGCGAGAACAAAGGAAAACTACACATTTCATCTTCTCAAGGTAAAAGTTTATATGTGTTTTCAGACAAATGCAAAAAAAAAAATATTTTATGAATTTGATCTTGATGATATTATGTTATTATGTTGATATTATGACAAGAATCAGGCCTCATTTACACCTGGTATTAACATGTGATCTGTATGTGGTTACGATAATGACATCTGAGCCACGGATCTCCGCATTTACACCTGGTATTTAAATGCATTCAAAGCGCAAATTCAACCCAATCTCATGGGAAGGCATATAAATAAGCCGACATTTCCGCGTGTTGGAACGCACATCATTTAACGCCACTTCGTCCACTTAGGTTTAGGAAAAACATCACGGATGGGCTTAAAATAACTATGTTCACTAAGTAAAATATGTATGTAAACAACGTAACATAAGTAAAGAAAACATATCACTAATGTAACTTCAAAATAAGTCAACAACACTTTGGGACACGAATGCCGGTGTCCTTGTTGAATGTCCTGTGTTTGTCGGACCCATTCACCTCCCCTCCCACGCAACATAAGCAGTCTCCCTCCCTTTACAGACATAACCACTTTATGATAATCACATGCAGTCATAATCAACTCAACACATAACAGTATCAGCATTTTAAGGTATCATTATAGATGGTTAAGCATTTCCATTTTATAGTCCACACTTCATTTTAGCATTAGGCCTATAGGATTAACAAACATGGTAAACCGAAGGTGCCAATCATTGTCCATTTCAAATGTTTTCACCAAAACACAACGAGACAGATAGCAAGACGCTCTATAGACACATGAAGACATCAGACAGAAGGCCAGGCTGCCATAGATGCTGGCATTTCAACAGTGACCTTTCTTTTGGTAGAATCTAACACACACACACACACGCGCGCGCACACGCACGCACGCACGCGCATGCGCACACACAAGCAGTCTCATTCTTCCCAGTGTGAGTTGCAGTTTCTCTCCACAGTGTTTCCAACTGATGCAGAAAATGACGCAGTGACACAAATTACAGTAAAGAATTTAATATCTCAAATAGCTGTGCAGTAATATGTGGTGAAAAGTGTTGATTTGTGGCGATTGTGTTGTTGAACAAAATGCGAATACCATAGTAAGTATTTGCTTGAGACATTCTTACAGCTGGCATTTCGACCTTTCCCAGTGTTAGTAATCACACCTGTGTGTGACAACTTCAGCTTTGTCCCTAATCCAGACCACACACTAATTCTAAGCAATAATTACACTGAAAACAGTCGGTTTTGGAGCCAAAACATTTTTATATGTTCGTGTTTTTGATGTGTACATTTTAATGTATCTTAAATGATATTAAAATATCTAGTAAATCTTTGTAAAAACATTTTGCTATTTGGTTGTTTCTTTTTATTTATCTGGTATTTTATCATTTCATGTCAGTACAAAAGTGTTAATTAGGCTATGTTGATTTCTTGTACTGTCCATGGTCCTGAAACAACAGCTTGCAACTCTACGGACAACAAACAGTGCTGTCCATGGTCCTGAAACAACAGCTTGCAACTCTACGGACAACAAACAGTGCTGTCCATGGTCCTGAAACAACAGCTTGTGACTGTCTACAAACAACGAACGACGCTGTCCATGGTGCTGAAACAACAGCTCTTCACTCTCTACTCACAACAACCAGTGCTGTCCTTGGTCCTGAAACAGCTTGTCACTGTCTACACACAACTATTCTTCATTTTACTTTATTTCTCTTCACTTCACTTTCAACTTCATTGCACTTCACATCACTGGATAGCACTTTATTTAGCGTAACTTTAATTTTCTTCATTTTGCTTTACTTCCCCTCACTGCACTTCACTTCATTGCACATTGATGTACTGTACTGAAACAGGAGGCCAGAGGAATAGGCCAGAGGAAGTATTGTACTTACAACAATAAAAAGTTAGTTACCTCAATTCATTTCACTTCGCTTCATTGCACTTAATGCCAAACAGCCACAGATGGAGTTTAATGCCAGACAGATCATTGGTATATAATACTGAGTTGCTGTCAGAGACATGACGCAAGAGTGCCTACAATAATAACTTAAACTCTACTAAAAAAAATAAAGAATAATGTATAAATAATATATAAGGGAAGATGGAAGAACAGAAAAAGAAAGAGAAAAGCAGACCAGATAAAAGAGAAACAAAAGAAAGTAAGAGGAGAGGGTTTGGAAATCAGTTAAATCAAGAAAGCAACATGAGGGAAGAAAAGGAGTCAGGGTGGGAGAGATGTGAGTGTAACAGATAGACGAGAAGTAAAATGATACGGAGAGGAGGAGAGATCAAGGATGAAGATATTGGCGTATCAGCTTCCGATAGATAAAACAGGCCGTCGGGATTTCTCTTTTCTTCTGAAAGGAGCGGCTGACCCTGTAATGATGCTTCTTCATCCCTCTTAGCCCCCGAAGAGTCACCAGCTGTCACTATTTAACACCCCGTCAACAGGAAGTGATGTAAACATATGGACCACTACTCTGTATCGTGGGTTAAGTCAAGTCAGTTTTATTTGTATAGCACAAAATCACAAATCAAAAATTTGCCTCAGGACACCCTGTGTCCTTTACAGGGTACCCATAAACCCATTTTCATCCGCATATCTTGAGGTCAGAGGTCAAGGGGCCCAGTTTGAAAATGGCCATACCAGTTTTTCCTCGCCAAAATTTAGTTTGGTTTAGTTTAGTTTAAGTTTTATTTAGCCTCCTTCCTGACAAGCTAGTACGACCTGGTTGGCACCAATGGATTCCTCAGGTTGTCTAGTTTCATATGATGTGCAGTATCATCACTCTAGCTTTAAAACTGAGCCCACTACAACCTCCAAAAGATGATTGCGTTAAAAAATTTGTGGCATTGAAACAAATATTCGCGAGCTAAGAGCTACAGTATATTATATGCATTGTATCATAGACATTGTAGTTTTTATAAATAACGATTTGAAATGTAACAGCATGAGGTAAAATATAAAGAAATATTGGTTCTATAGTGTTTCAGTAATAATGCAACTGGCTTTATGCAGCACCTGCTGCTCAAAGACATGCAGATGACACAGCTCGTCTACTGTCTCACTCGCCTGTTTCGTAATATTTTACAACCTCCACCTGTTCCAAAGCATTACATTAAATGTGTTTTTCCTGCCTCCACTCTCATATTTATGTGTATCTACAGTTGTATTGCATTTTCAAAAAGTGAATGGGGTCCAGAAGCAGCTGCTGATTCAAAATAAGGGCACCTGTGAAGTATTTTTTGGGGCAAAGCGAGGAGACAGATTTAAAGTAGAGCTTCACTGCTGCCCCAGTTTACATAAAGATGATTATTTCCCCTTTTGTAACCTCTTTTCTGTTGCCATTAATGTTCATCTAGTAAAATCAACTGAGACTGTGCAGTACCTCTGGGCCAGCTGCGGAGGCATGTAGCCAACTATAGCAGTGGAGGAGCGTAATTTAGTTGCATTGAGGGGTTTAGTCTGTCTTTCAGAGGCTGTAGCAGGTTCAGTTTTAGAGCAGGCTTTTGGTGAGGAAAAAATGGCATGGCCTTAAATGTGTTATTTTTGACTATTCTAAAATAGTGTATTTGAATATTTCTGCATACTGGGGTCCCTAAACTGTCTTGAATTACGTAAATTGGGTATCACTGTAAAGCTGAGATTCTTGTGGATCCAATGAGCCCAACTGTATTCATGATGTTAGTCACCATAGGAGCCATTTCATTGTAGTGAGACCATTTTTTTAAACTTGACCTCACTGTATAAAATGACCTGTGGTGACCTCTAGGATAATCCCAGCCTCATGAAACTTTACAGCCACAAACTAGAGACCTAGTTGAGTCAGAGGATGACTGGCTTTCCAAGCTAGATTGACAATAAGGGGGTTTCTGAGCAGTTTCCAGAACAGAAACACTCGCCATCTAATCGCCGAAAAATTCAATTCCTCAGAAATCTCCAAATGTCAAAAGTTTTTGGTCCCAAATCACAGCATGGCTTTTTCTATGGTGTTCCTCAAGGTCTTGGTGTCTTAATGTTGTATTTTGGAGGGATTATTGATCATTTTGATCAATTCTCAATGGATAAAAAATAGTTCAATTTAGCACCAAATCTGTGTAACAAACGGTATCAACCCCAAAATTGCTGCAACAACTTATGAGACATAATAGAGCATGAGGATGACCATCTTATACTTCGATCATAATGTTTATCTCAAATTAATCTTCAGGTTCCCAACTTACAGATGATGTACACCACTTCTATGTGACATCTACTGTTGACCTGCTATCTCCCCTTAAAGTCCCATGTACCCCCCTAAAAAAAGAGGATGGATGTGGATAGATGAATAGATAGATAGATAAATTAATAGATAGATAGATAGATAGATAGATGAATAGATAGATGAATAGATAGATAGATAGACGGATAGATAGATAGACAGCCAGATAAAATGGATCAAAATGTTTGTCCATTAGCTTAAAGTCACTCCACAAAGCTGTTATTGTTTGGGTGTGTGCAGAAAACACATGTATTTCCATATGTTTTCTCAACATGTTTGACTTCAGACTGATCCTAAAAGGACCTGCAACCCCCCTCATCATCCCTCATCATCTGTGTGAGCGTCGTCTCTCCTCCTCTAGCTGAGCTGCGTCTCTCTGCCTCCATCAGGACGCAGAGCTCCGCCTCGGATGCTGCCGTCGCTGTTTATTATCTGATTACCGCGATACGAAACGAAGAGCTGCGTCTCCTTAAAGCGACACGGCCGCTTTAATTAATGAGAGTACCGGAGAGAGAGAAGAGGAGGAGAGAGACGAAGAGGATGCAGATGAAGAGACGGAGCAGCATCCTTGCATCATTTCACCGCCTTGAGGGTGTTACGATACCGGCTGTAAT
The DNA here is from genome assembly GCF_043250625.1 of Sebastes fasciatus. NCBI lineage: Eukaryota > Metazoa > Chordata > Actinopteri > Perciformes > Sebastidae > Sebastes > Sebastes fasciatus. The sequence continues at coordinate 8,112,002 of NC_133813.1, forward strand.
CTGACCCTGTATGCCTGAGGAAAAACCTCCAAGACACCCCCTCCTCCCTTCTCCATCCTCTCCATCCTGCGATGCATGGACTGTCAATGCGTCACCCTCGCTCTTCCTGCGTCGTTTCTTCCGCAGACGCGTCGCAGCCTCATATTTAGGTTGTGAATTCAGATGCAAAAACGCGGCCCTGCAGCTCTCCACTCCTCCTGCTCCACACATGGACTCTGTAGCCTTCATGGCTTCTGTTAAATCCGCGGTTTGTGCGTCCTTGTTCGCCTGTCAGGCCTTTTGCATTTCTTCCGCCCATGCGTCGCCGCTGCCGCTGCCGCTCCACCGCATCAGCGTCTTCGCGTCTACGCCCTCGCCCTGCCGCTGATGCGGTGCGCCTGGACGCTCGCAGTCTCCTCCTCGTCCTCCTGGCCGGTCGGTGCTCCTCTGGTGGTCCGGTGGAGAGGCAGGATGGTGCGGATCGCCAGCGCGCTGGGGCTCGTCATGTTCAGCGTGGCTCTGCTCATCCTGTCGCTCATCAGCTACGTGTCCATCAAGAAGGACTTTCTGCTCAGCACCCCCAGATATGGACCCAATGGAGGACCCAGGATGTCCATGTTCCACGCAGGGTTTCGGTGAGTCCAGGCCTGCTGGCTGAGCTGAGCTGAGCTGAGCTGGAGGCCTAAATGCTGAGCAATTGCATTTTTATTTTTAGTCATTCCAGGTGCTGATGAGGTAGAAAAAAACAGCTGATTGTGACCTGTAGTGTTGATACAGTATGTGCCTCCTAATGTGCCATTTGGTTGTCTTAAATCCTCATTAATGACTTTGTTGTTGTTTTTTTAATATATTTTTCTCATGTCCCAGTTTGTGCTGGTAGGGTGGAGCAATTTCATCAGAAAAATACATAAACTTAGCCTGCTGAAAAGGTGTAGCACTGCTCAGACACAGATGAAGGCCTCTCTGCTGTCTGAGGCCTGACAGCTCACAGCTTTCATGCAGTAGGCGGTTTGTCGTTCTCTTATGTTTAATGGTTACTCACTGGAAGAATAGGCTCTTAGTGTCTCAGACCATACTGTATTCAAATGTTCCTTCTCCTCATTTATACACTAAAGGACCTGATTAAATGCACTTTAGGTCTGGGGGCTGTTTCTGTGGTTTGAGTACCACAGTTCCTGTAATGCTATCAGCATACTGTGATATTTGAGACAAAAGCTTCCAGCTTTGTTCGACCTTATTGTCCAGAAAGAACACTGATTAAAGGGGCTCAATGTAAGAATCAGAAATTGCTGGTTAACTCAACAGTGACACCTGTGGCCGTTCAGTCAACGACATTCAGCGACTACGTAGACGCGAGCGAGCATCGGTCAAAACAGTGATGGTACATGTCCACAGGCTCCGTCCTTTCCACGCTTCCCATTCGTTCCGGTTTGAAAGCTGGCAGCAGCAGCCCACGAGGGTAAGTGTTCGTCCAATCAGGTGCCGAGTGCCTTGTTTCTAGTGGCAGCCCATCAAGCCTCCAATGCTGGGAAGCGAGGGGATCCCTTAATGATAAAAAATGCCCCTGTGGACATGTACCATGAGGCGACACAAGACCGAATGTGATTGACAGGCATCATGTTGATTGACGTTAGCAACATTAGCTAGCTAAAAGCACAATATCACTATATATTTCACATGCTTGGCAGTAATGTTAGTTTACCAAACGAAGGTCCCTCCATGAATGGAAGGCCCGGCCGATGTTGACCCTAGTTTTCCCCCCGAGGTCGGTCACATTCCTGTTTTGCAAGACGGGCTTCACTAGATATAACTTAGTTTTTTGTGCTTCCTTGGAGTTTGTGTTGGAGTCTGAGTTGTGGTGGCGGCTGGTCGTTTGTTGGTGTTAGCGGTATCCATTTCTCACCGAACGTTAGCTATGGTTGCAGACTGGAGCTGAAAATAAGGCACTCGCGAGCGCGCATATCGTCACATCCGCTGTATTTTCCTGGAAAAACGGGCACGGGTTCTTCACATTAAAAGCAGTCAACAGGCTGATAGAGGAAACTCATTTTTTAGGTTACAACCTGTTCACACATTGGCAATAAAAAACAATTAAAACACATTAATACATGTAAAAAAACTTTGCCACAACTATTACTACTAGAATTCTTACTCCTACTACTACAGTACAACTATTGCTATTGTTACTGCTACAACTGTTGGTATCACAACTATTACTAGCAGCTATACACATAGTATAGCTGTATAGCACAGTATTTAGCAACTGCCTGAATTCAGATCGACTTACAATCTTTATTAAAAAGTCATCAGATCAGGTGAAGATTGATGAGAATCTAATAATTTAACAAGGAAGAGAGAACTAATGAACTAATGCTCAACTAATAAACCCTAAATCATCATCAGCTTCCTCTACAGGACTTTATTTTAAATAGAAGACAAATAGAAGCTTTCCTTATTGTAGAATGAAGCACAGTTACTACTGCTGCCTTATTAAAGACTTAAGAAGTCTCAGCAGAATCAGGTTTATATTATCTGACAGACAATATTAACACATTTTCTCATGAATATACAGCAGTGGTGGATGACACTGATTGGCTGATTTGTTGTTTAAATGAGGAGACAGCTTTGCTCTGTTAAACTAGTCTTAATGTAGTGCATGTCAGTGTGTTTTCTCTGTCAGTGTGAGAGTGTATCAGCCTGAAGGAAAACAGGGCATCTGTCACTTAATCCTACAGCTGTGAACTAGATCAGCATGTTCACTCACAGCTCCTCGGTTTCTCCTTAAGTCCATTAACTGGCAATGTTACAATTACTTTCGAAGTATTTGGTTTGAAACGATTTTAGGAAGGAAGATATTCAATACTGAAAAACAAAACTTTTTTACAGTTGCTCAAGTTGATGTTTTTATAGAGCCTATGGGTTTAAGGCTATAGCCTTAAGTTAGGGATGCTAATTTTTATTTATTTTTTTAACCGATAACCGACCATCGTTAACCAATTATTAACCGTTAACCGACAAAATTAGTGCCTCGCATGCAGCGGTGCGCCAGCTGCAGTGTATGTGCAAAAGACTACTGAGTCCCCAGTTCACCCCTCCAGGAGCGTTAGCAGCCACGGTGCTGCGTGTAGTGTCGAGGACACATGCAGCCACTTTCCCAGTAAGTCTCCACCGCATAATTTAGTTTAATTTGACAGGTTGTCAGCTGTGTGTCAGCCTGGCGTTACGTTAGCGAGTGTCCGACAGACCGTGTGTGTGTGTGGCAGTGGCGGTGAGAGTGGGGTTGTCGGTGGCGTTATAGCTGTGAACCTAGCTGTAGCAGTGTGTGTACAGTTTATTTGTCGGTGAATAAATGCGACAACCAGGCTACAACTCCTCAGCTTTTAATGAATTATTAATATTTAGTTTAACCGATAGCATCCACCTTAAGTGGAATCAGAACTGTACCTTCTGTACCTACCCCCCATCGGACATTTTGAAAGTTCTTCCCACCCTTCACAATACGCCACGGCAACATTAATTCAGCACCACCCGTCACTGGACAGCGACAAATAGTAAACTGAGTGCCCTCTAATCAGTCAACAGTTTTACCGTCAACTTTTCGGAAAGACTGATGAAAGAAACCCTCGATGAGGAAATACATTAAGGAACAGATGCTAATGGGGCAGGCGAGCTATAAGCAAGGGGGCAGCTATCTATCGGTAGGTTGTTGTTAATGAGGCTGACCACCTCCAGAACACATTTAGATGGTCAGATCCTCAGTGTGTGTATGTGTGAAGTGTTTACATCTGGGTTTACTGAATGCATCTGATGACACCAGGAGGGCTATCAGATACTTTTCCAGATTTCAGTCGGGCCACTGCAGTACTAGCTCCATGGAAAATCATTCCGTAAATCTTTGCAGTCCGACATGTTCGGTCAGGTCCGGAGGGTGATGCTAAAACAGCATCGTTCCGATGAAGGTTCTGGAGGCCAGCGAGCCGCCCTTGGATCTGATTTACAGCGTGAAAGCCGCATTCATTTTCCCGCCGCCTGTAATCATTTTCTTCCCCGCTCGCCGTCACCGCGGGGCCAAGGTTACGCTCAGAGTGAGTTAGATGTGAAGGAGGGGCAGCATTTTGAAGAGAAAACACTCTAGTGGACAAATCTGTAGAAGTTCCCTGCTGTGTTGTTGTAGAGTGAGAGTTTATGATCAGGAACATGGGGACATTTTTGGTTTTGTTCTGAATGCGGTGCAGCCAGTCGATAGAGAAGGTGTTAGTCCATCTGATGGACCATCAGGCCTACATCTCTACTGGACTCCAATGGAGGATTTCCATGAAATTTACTGAACACATTGAAGATGGACTCTCCCCGGGCACGGTGGCTCCGCAAGCTGTCGCAGTGCGTGGTTGTGCAGGACTAGAAGTTCATGAAGAACCACCCAAAAGTCATAGCTGTAGCTCTAGTTAGGTCTTCACTGTACCTTTCATTGTACAAATACATTTCGGTTGAGTATACAGAAACACTAGCAGCTCTATGAGACTGTAATTGGGCCGGTGGCGCATTCAGATAAATGCTAACGCCAGTATGCTAACATGCTCACAATGCAACCCGTTCTCACTGCTGACTTGTCAAACATCGCTGTTTGGTCAGTGCTCCTCGGCATCGGAAACCACTTGCAAAAAGTGCCATACAACTCAAGTGATGACCATCAGAGCTGGATTATATCACAATTATAAGTGTTTTATTGTTTCAATTATATAACATCGTGTAAGTATTTGAAATGCACTTTACCTCTGCATGCCAGGTCTTTTATAGAGTCTACTTGGTATTCCTTTCTGTCAGTTAAATGTCATTTTAAAGTTACTGGTGATGATGAAGATAAGAGTGAGTTCATTTTTTTGTTTTTGTTTTACATTCCTCCTGCAGCGAGAGGCCGCCTCGCAAACCCGACCTGAGGTGAATCAAAGTGCTGATGTTTTAATTCAGAACATAAGGATGTACTCTGTCTTGCCCTTTCCTTTATTTTAGTATTTATTTTTTTCCACGGGAGCTTGAGCTTTACCTGTTTATCTCTCTCTCTCTATCTCTACATCTATCTATCTATGGTCTGACATTGAGCATCGGACTGTTTGTGTCACTAACGAGACACAAAGCAGCTACGAGTCTATGACCCTGAATGAATCACTGAGGCCTTTTGGATGGTGTGGTGTTGGATTTGAAACAGCATGAAATAGTGAAAAAGCATTTGAACAAAATATATTTCTCAGATCTCATTTAGTGGAGTTTAGCCAGTATTTTTTACAACAGAATAGTGTGTCACACAATCTCAATATTTTATCAGAAACTTGCAGTAATATAGAAGTTTTTACTTATCTTTGACACAAGTGAATTATTTTATTCAAAGTTATATTCCTTGATATAACATGAATCATCTACATATTTGGGGAACAAATTAGTACCTAGCCCCCCAAACATGTTTTTTTAATCTTAATCTTAGTTATTATCTTCTGCACGCAAGAAAATGTGTGCATATAAAGGCTATACGTACGTATATATTTTGAAAATCCAGACTCTTGAAAAGTCCGACATCAATACAAAAATCGAGTTGAGATTTCCCAACTGCAATGTGCTCATCTTTAGTATTTCCAAATTCGAATCAGTAGCTATATCATGCTGATCCTGATTCTGCCCTGCACCTCGCTGGCTGAGCCTCGCTGGCTGAGCCTCTCTGGCTGAGCCTCGCTGGCTGAGCCTCGCTGGCTGAGCCTCGCTGGCTTCAAAGATGGCGGATGCTGCAACAACAAAATAAAGCTGCTGGAGGTCTGACTGCCATCAGATCCAGGTCAAACAGTATTTACGCATACCTTTAAGGCTTGTCTAAGACTGGCCAGGTGTCACAGAGGTGGGGTTTGCCATGCAGGACAGTATAAGTTACAGAGTGTTGGATTCCTCAGTGATCCAACCTCTGACGCTGTCTGAACTGTCCTGATGCAGTAAATTCCACCGACCTCGTTCTTCATGCGAGATGAACCAAACTTACTTGCAAATACTATTTGACCAGTTGTGTCTGCCATAGCAGTCTTGACCTGAAACCTTGGCATTTTGATGTTTAGTCAAAGGCAGAAGTTTAGTGTTAAAGAGGCAAGTTCTACTGACTTCCTAACATTGTGGAAAAACCTCTTTGTCCGTCTTTCCCAGAGTCAGATGAGAAGATCAGTTTCATCTCTGTGCGGCCAGAACAAGGAGAGGTCCAGGGTTTAGCTTAGCTTACCATGAAGACTTGAGGCGGGTGAAAACTGCCTTTCTGACTGACTTTCTGGGTGCAGTTTCAACTACTCCAAATCAGACAGTTTTGGAGTAGTTGAAAGGTGCATTTTTTTTAATCTTTTGATGGAGTTAGGCTAGCAGTTTTCATTTGCTTCCATTGTTTGTGATAAGCTAGGCTAAACATATCCTGGATCTTTCTCTGTACCAGATGCACAGAGATGAAACCGATGTCCATTTTCTCATTCGACTCTGGGTAAGACATAGTGTCACGTTTACAGGAAACGTGGACTGAATGCTGTTCTGCCCTAAGAGGGAAGTCATTCTACCAGGAGACAGCACCACGGACAAGAAATATGCATTAAAAATGTCAAGGTTTCCATGCAAAAATAGACATATAGAAACGCTTATGAAGTGAACTGTTAACCTCCTGGTTAAGTTTTAATATACTAATTTGTAGCATTGGAAGAGTTGAGGCTTCTTGCACTGCAAAAAAAAGTGTTCATCTTATCAAGTACGTTGACCTCATGTTCAGTCATAAAATGAGATCAAGTTTGGGGATTTTTAAAGTAGTTTAAATGCCTTGAAATGCGGTAAACAAAGGATCATTTCAAGATGTGGGCGGTTTGTTTAAAACCATCTTGAAAGTGAAGGAAGTACATGAAACCAAAATTTGGTGGAAGGGTACATATTTCACACATAGAGTATCAAATTAACTAAGAATAACTTGCTAAGATGGACAGAATTTCTGCAACAGTTTGGCCTTATTGCTCCCGCAGTACACTGGGTTGATTTTATTCTAGATATCTAAGGATATAGGCTGACGGTCTGCATTTACACTGAACTGATAGTGTAAATGAAAATGTCTGAATCTGTTTTTCCCTGCAGCTGGTTTCCTAAAGGAACACAACCTTATATGTTTGCTGAATGGTTCAAACACTTGCACATTTCGATCGACTTGTTTTGGAGGCATTTTAGCTTTGTGAAGAGGTGTGATACTGATGGAGGAAAAAGACAAAATATCAGTAATCATTCATTTTCTGCAGAGCCCAGCTGAAGCTTTACTGTATTTTTGTAGTCTTGTACTTCAATTCTACAACAGTATCAAGAAACATGTACAGTCAGGTGATTTCACTTTAAAGTTTTAAGGTATTTCCACACCAAATTTAAATTCATGCATGCCCCTGCAAGGGTATCTATGACCTGCAGGAAGACCCGTCCCTACTCTGCCTCTGATTGGCTACTGGTTTCCAAGTAAGGGATAATGTACAGCAAGCCGGCCATTGTTTTGGAGGGTTTCTTTCACAACAATGACTGGTTCGCTGTACATTATCCCGCTTTTTACATGGCTACTTACTTAAGAAATCAAAAATTTGACACAAAAACGGTCCGCCAGAGTCCGTCATCAGAACTGCGCCCATAGCAACGGTCTGCTATAAAGAAATAACAGACCGTAGAACCAATGAGGATGTTTTGCATTAGCCTACAAAACATTGTTTACAAGAGCTAAAATGCTCCTCAAAACATATCGAAGTGCAAGTGGATGAGAACGACCTAATTTTAACGCAGGAAGACTGGGTTAACCTCCCTGTCTCTATTCTCCTCTTCCTCCTCCTCTTCGTCTGTGTAGCTCCCAGCTTGCGTTGAAGTATCTGGATCCAGCTTTCACTCCTCTGACCAACTCTCTCAGCGAAGACATGCAGAACTCCTCTAAATGGACCTACAACAGCTCTGCTTTTATACGGCTGAAGTACGTCACACACACAAACACACACACACACACACACACACACACACACACACACACACACACACACACACACACACACACACACACACACACACACACTAGAGATGGGACAATCCACCTATCTCCTGATTCGATACTATCATGATGCTTGGGTGCTGATTCGACAAGTATTGTGATTTTTAAGTATTGCGATTCTACAAGTATTGCGATTTATCGCGATTTTTGTAAATTTTTTTAACAGTAGACCACAGGAAAAATAAAAGAAATAATAAATAAAATTTTATAAAGAAATAAAATGTTCTACTACTTTAAGTTTAGTTGACAAGAAAAATTTAACTTGTCAACTAAACTTAAAATAGCAGAACATTTTATTTCATTTTTGTATAAATTTTTAGCTTGTAATATATATATTTATATATATATATATTTATATATAAATATATTTATATTTATATATATATATGTATTTATATTTATATATATAAATATATTTATATATATACATATATGTATTTATATATATATATAAATATATATATATATAAATATATATAAAGTATATATATATACTTTATTTAATTTATTACAATTCTGCAAATATATTTTACAGTATAAAAACACAATAAATTATACAACAAATAAAATATAAGGAAAGGAAAAGATGAATATAACAAAATAAAAACAAACAAACAATTGGAATAAATCTGAAATGTCGAAACAGTCGGTAACACTTAATTTTACAGGTCCGCAAATGTCATGGTAATTCGGTGATAATTAGCAAGTAACCTATTTGACATTTCTTTGGAATTGCTGCCAAATTACCCCAATATTTACCTACAGAAATTACTTTATTATAAACATTATTTAATAATTATATGCTAAAATAGCATATAATCGTTAAAATAGGGCCCTTAGGCTTGAGAAGCGGCTGTGCGCTGCTCTTCATCAGAGATGGAAAACTGATAGAAGACATTGTATTTAGTCTGACTAGTGGATAATTACAGTAAGGATGCAATAATGAACAAAAAATATTTTTTTTGTCTTGCAGAAATGAGATCTCACAATACATCGACATCCCCCACAACTTCTCACTGATAAGAGACTCAGTCCGAACCGGACAGCTGATGCACTATGACTACTCAAGCCACAAGTACGTTTTCTCCATCGGCGAGAATTTCCGCTCGCTCCTCCCTAATGTCTCGCCGATCCTCAACAAGCACTACAATGTCTGTGCCGTGATCGGCAACAGCGGCATCCTCACCGGCTCTCGCTGCGGCCCCCAGATCGAGAAGTTTGACTTTGTCTTCCGCTGCAATTTCGCGCCGACCGAGATCTTTAAGAAGGACGTCGGGCGGCGGACCAACATGACGACCTTCAATCCCAGCATCCTGGAGAAATACTACAACAACTTACTGACTGTGCAGGACAGGAACAACTTCTTCCTGAGCCTGAAGAAGCTTGACGGCGCCATCCTGTGGATCCCGGCGTTTTTCTTCCACACGTCAGCTACAGTGACGAGGACGCTGGTCGACTTCTTCGTGGAACATCGAGGTCAGCTGAAGGTCCAGCTGGCCTGGCCCGGAAACATCATGCAGTATATCAACAGGTAAGACGCTCAGTAACACTGTACTACATTAACAGCAAAGACCCCATCTCCACCTGGTATTAACCTGTGATCCGTACCTGGATAATGACTTCTTAAATCGGCAGTAGGCAAAATATTTTTGGCATAATTTGGCAAAACTTCCATAACAACCTTTTAGCATGTTGTAATTCAAGTGTTCTGAGAGAAAACTAGACGTCTGCACCTCCTCATGGCTCGGTTTTCAGGCTTTAAAAATCTTGCTCTAGCTGGTGGGCAGTTCTTGGTATTTCCTCAACAGATCTCAAACTTTCTCATTTTACAACCAAACAGTCCACTACAAGATGTTTCTTAGAACATTTTACGTGAGAAATAGGCATTACAGTAACAGAATATTGATTCATATTTGATCAGCGTTGCCTAGTTTGACCGTTTGATCGGAGTTCGCAAGTGATTGACAGCTGCTCAGAGACGGCAAGGCTCCAGCTCGGCTCTGATTGGTTGTTTTCCTCCGGTCTGTGAAATCTTGCAGATGCCGTTAGGAGCACCGGAGGGCACAGAGGCACATGCTTTTTTTTCAGATTACCTGTTTCATGCACTACTGTCAGGATATAGTGACCATATTTGCTCCAATCTTGCCTACTGCTGCTTTAATTAATGCTTAAATGGGCCTCTATGGTACAGAGGAATAACATTTTATACACAATTCATTATTGGGTTTTGGCCTCTTCATGGGATTTACTGAAAAAATATAGATTTTAAAGCCCAACCCTGATTCCAAAATGTTCAATTATTACTTGGTGGTTTTTGCCAAATACATTTTGGAGGAAACATAATTGCTGTTTGGATCATGTTCACTGGCAAACGTTTTTCCAGCCCAAGAAGTGCTATGTAGGTCATAAAGAAGTGGTCAAGGTGGATAGTTGACTCCTGCGCCTCTCAGTGATTTTCTACTTGTCGAAGTGGACTGGTAAAGATGGTCAACACTGTCATTTGTTTCTGGGTAAAATTCTGTCAGTACCTGTTTGTCCAACTGTCTCTCTCTTTCTATTTTTTATGTCCACCTGTGTTTAAAATGCTCCCATGTGTCCTGTTAGTAGTTAGTGTGGTTGTATTGTATTGAGCTGTGCTATATGGCAAAGAGGAGATTTAGGCTCCAAAGCCGGATTATAAGGAAACAGCTATTTAGTGAAAGGTATGGCACAGAGCTGTAACTGTGTGCGTGGAGAGGGATTTAAGTCTGGTGCTTAGTGTTGTAGCAGCAGAATAGGCTGCTCGTACAGTAGCCTAATCTTCACCAATCCCATTAAACCTACCTGCTCTGGAAGAATTACCACGTTTAAGCAGCTCAGTCGGCTTTCAGCACCTCGAGGACTCTTGGAGATGGTTTTGTTGAGGCCGGGTTTTTGAGAGTTCCCCCCTCTGTGATGCTGCAGAGCAGGACTGACTGATGAAAGCATCAGCAGTGGTCAGATTAGTTTTTTTTTTTCATTTAATCATCTGAATTCATTGCTTTCAATCACGGCTTATTGCCATATTTTTGGTGAATGACTGGCAGAATAAGTGGACATAACTGTTATCTTTACGGAAATTCAGATTTGTGCCTATACACCAAATAAATACTTGGATATTAATCTAATTCATATATTTATTTGTATTTATTTTTTATAAGAAAGAATCCAAACAACATGGAATTAGGTGTGCTGTAATGGCTCACATGGTAAATTGTATATTTCTACAGCACTTATTGCATCAGTACAACTACAGAGTCATGTCATACTCACCACTCTGAACATACAAAGACTTCTTACTACCATATGATAATGTATACGTATAAAACAGGGGGAAATAGAGATAAGAGTTCTGTCTCTAATATAAGCATGTTTAAAACAAAGAGCTGGATCTCAAAAAAATCCCCAAATTACAGCTACCAAAACAAAAAGAAGAAAACCATGTTCAAATGAATGGGAGGACTGGCGTTTTCGCCCTATTTATAATTGTTCTCCTCACTTGTGCTCAACAGCTACTGGAAAACCAAGCAGCTGTCGCCGAAGCGCCTGAGCACCGGCATCCTGATGTACACGCTGGCGTCCTCCATGTGCGACCAGATCCACCTGTACGGCTTCTGGCCCTTCGGCTGGGACCCCAACACGGGAAAGGAGTTGCCGTACCACTACTACGACAAGAAGGGCACCAAGTTCACCACCAAATGGCAGGAGTCCCATCAGCTGCCCGCCGAGTTCAAACTCCTCTACAAGATGCATACGGAGGGGCTGCTGAAGCTCTCCCTGACCCACTGTGCTTAGGGCTAAAACTGCAGCAGGTGCAGCACTCCTTCAAAAACTCCTCTCCAATGCTTCCACGAGCCACAGAGGCAGACGAGGGAAGATTTCATGTGGTTTTTGCCAAAAGCAAAATCTTGGATCTGAGGCTGAGTTGGTGCAAATTAACAGTTTTTAGCCCAAAAGCCCGGTTAGACAAACCGTTTGTACAAACCGCAACAGCTCAAGAGACAAGGAGTTTATTCATTTTCTACAACTGAAGAATCTAAAGACGAAGAGGACTACAGTTTTTGGAAAAGGTGGCTGCAGCTGGACTTTTAGGCGTCGTTGCTCTTCAGCAGAATATCACAACCTTGAATTGCTTCATGGTGTTTTTATCACTCGTCACTCTTAGAACTGCGGCTGCAAAAATAAAAATATATCAGGGTTAGATAATCGGTGATATATGTTAGAATATAGCCTCATAGTCCCATAGTCGAATCAATCACCACTTTAGCCAGGTGGCTTCATTCACACACAGTTATTGTTTTTACATTTGCTGCTGCTGGAGGGCTTTAGTGAGGGAATCTAGAGGGTTTGAAAGGATTTGAACCTGAAGCACTGGGAGGCAGGTGCATTAGCTTTACTATGTAACTGGAAAAGATACTATTGGACACAAACCCTAAAGATTATCTCTTGAGACTCAGGCAGCACAATTGAATCCTAATTTTATTTAAAAACTGTTTGAGGTTGATTAGAAAATCTTAGTCTGTATTAGTTTTAAAATGGTTGTAATGTAAATCCTTAAATTGCCCCATATGATTACATAATCAGTAACGAAGGCCAAGGATGAAGAGTGCAGATTATGAATCTACAAGTAGTCAGCAACAGGAACACCCCATCCATCACCCTGACCTCCACACGCTCACGCTCTGTTCACACCACGAGCGACAAAGCAACAAAACGGCAAAGCGTAGCCAGCTACGTTTTCGCAGAGTCGCCGTTGAAGTGTTGCTCAAGTGCTCATTGACTTAGTTATGTCTTTAACTAGCACTGGGAGCTGGCTAACGGCAACAAGATGAGAGAGAAGTGGGCGCACAAGGGGAAGTTTGTCTTCAGGGCTTTCTGCCAGAAAGAGTTTATTTTAACCAAAACCATGATCTTCTCCTAAACCTAACCAAGTAGGTTTGTTGCCTAAACCTACTCTGATTTCTGGCAGAGAAGCAAACTTCTCCCATGTGCGAAGGGGAACCGTAAAACGCTTCACCGCGTCATTGAAGCTGATAAAAGCTTGAGGCCCGCTCAACTTTGATTTGTAACGCGTCACGCCCGGCACGCAGCGAAAAGTGTCGGGCATCAGTTTGTAGCTTCATATCACCGGCTTCCATTGAAAATGACCTGTTGCTTTGTCGCTCGTAGTGGCATTACTTTCCACCTTGCTACATAAAGGGCACGCTACTTCCTGAATTGGTGCTAAAACGTTGGCACTAGACGTAAACTATGCTTTGCAAATTCGTTCAATATGCACAAAATTCTTCGGCATACTGGACTGGAATTGAAATTTAAGATGATTGTAATCAGACATAGTTACCTTTAAACAAAAAAAGAGGACGTACACCAGATGTTTGCCCCATACTGAAGCACACTTTTTCCATCTTTGAAGCAAGACAATAACCATATCTGTGAGAAAGTGCGAGTGTTAGATGTTTCGTTTGTTAAGAAACTGGTTGAGCAACAGATAACAGCAAGAAAAGATCGTGAACTTCAGTCCTCGTTCTCACTTTGTTGGCCCATTCATTAATATGACCGTGTGAGACAAGAGGAATCTTAGATCATGAATACAAGAAGGCGACATATTGTCACGGCCATGATTTCCAATCTGTACATATTAACTACAAATGTTTTGTATCATATCATATAGCAGCCCTTCTGTTCACAGAAGTATAGTAAGTTCAAAATGTTATTTTGGGATTGGATTAAATTCTGGCTAAAGTGAGGTTACGGTTTTGGTCAGGTTTTCTTCATCCCGGTTGGGTCCACAATTGTGGCAACCCGGTCTCACTCCCAGCTCGTCAAATACCGACGATTGGGCGGTGCCCCTCGGCATCAGAAACTGACGCACGGAGGCGCCCTGTAGAGACAGTAGGCTATGTGGCGAACTGAGCTTTCAACTAACTCCAATGTAAACACACCCGCAGCGTTATTCGACGGTCGGAGCAAATGATGTAGTATTAATAGCGTGAGAGTCCGCCGGAGGGTTGGTGGATGGGTCAAACAAACGCAACACTTTCAACCAGGAGACCGGTTGTAATGGCGGAAAAGTAATGGCGGTCTTTAGTTACATAACTCATCGGTATCGTTAGTCCCGTGTGTCGCTAGTCAGTGAAGTTAACGTCAACCACGACCGTTTCCCAACCCTAACTAAGTGGTTGTGTTGCCTAAACCTAAACCCTATAGGACACTATGCATATAACGAGCGTACATTGACACGCCGTCCATGGTCCGTCCAAAAATAATGCAAGAGGGGTACCCTGTGCGTCGGTCTCTGATGCCGAGGGGCACCGACCAAACGGAGGTATTTGACGAGTTGGGAGTGAGAATGTGTTGATTTGGGCACTGTTGTGTATTTTGTGGTATGAATGTTTTTCACATCCATCAAGAATGTGATTTGTAGAAGTATTAATGATTTGAAATGCTCAGTGATGTTTGGTCATCTGTGGTTTTTACGTGGCAACTGATGAATGTTTCTGTTCCTACATACGCAACTTCCATCATCTCCTGTAACATCCACACATTGTAAACTGGAATTTCCATCTGAACATTTTCCTCAAAGAAACATACATGTACAGTTTAAACTTTAAAGAGGCAAGTGGTCTTCAATAAGGCGATTATATCCATCATTATTATGATAAGGGGGTCAGAGGTCAGGTGCATCATCCCTGAAGCAGGTAGAGGTTCATTTTGTTGTTTAACAGGAGCAGGAGAGCTCACACCAGTTACAGAACAGTCTGTCAAACCACCACACAAAAAGAAAAGGGAATTTCTTTCTCATGTGATAAATTCACTCATAGACACATGGTTTTCAGGTGTGTCAAATGTGAATGATCATATTTGACATATGCTTTCTTGTCATGTATTTACATAATTGCTGCAGTGCGTTAATGAGACAACAGAAACGAGAGAAACTGGGAATATTTTTGTAATCTGCAGCTGAATTTTGTTGTTTTTTTGTTTGTTTGTTGCTTTCTTAACCTCCTACAGTTTCATTCCAAAATGAAACACCTATGACTTGAAACGTGACATTTTCAGGACATCGACAGAAAGATTGTTGGCATGAAGGTTAAACTCACTATTTAATAATACTAGTAATAATGTTATATTTTGACTTGAGCACATTACAAACTCCTTAAAGTTAACAGGATGTAAATGCATTTTATTTTTGTCTTCTTTTGTCACCTTTTATTTTTGTAATATGAAATATCAGTCGGTATCAGGTAACATTTTTCCAGAATGTATTTTTTGCATTTTGAATGATATTAATGAGGCTGGCTCCATCCATATCGACATGTCTGTAGAGATCACTCTATGAAGGGTAATATATACGAAAAACACATTTAGATATCATAGGCAATATGCTGTAGATTAACAAATATGTTTTATTCATCCAATACTTGAAAGAAAAATATATCTACTCTGTATTTATTTAATCATTTAGTCATTAAAATGAATGAAATGATCAATTTGACAAAGTGAATCCTGTCTTCTTTTGAGTGAATGTTAACTGAAGACTGCTGTCTGTTGCTTATAAAAATACTTTATGTGCCGATTAAAGGTGCTTAGTTAGAAATTCAGAGCATTTGTATTGCCTCCACAAAGCTCTCAACATGGCGACGGCTGAGACAGTGGCTCGCAGCTAACAGTGAAAACAACAGCCTGCCCGGCTATGCCAACAAAGCACAGAGAAGCGCCGATTACAACACAAACAGAGGGAGAGACTTCGTGCTCTGCTCAGGTAGACATTACTCCACTATAGAAAGGCGAAGTCCCGCCCATTCCGGTGGACCACCATGGACCTTACTTCGGAAATAAAATTAACCTAGTCAACGACGAGAGAGAAATATATTTTTGATCCCGTTTGAATTGCGCAATGAATCACGCATAAAATGTTTGTCAATTTAAAAAATTATTTTGCAAGTTAAGAAATTCGCAGTTTGTTGCGAAACTGAAATACTACACACCCAAAAGTTGCATAAGTGACGTCTCTCTCTCTGAAGCTACGACGCCTGTCGAGTTTCGTACAGGGATGTACTGACGCGATCAACGGGTGTGGCTCGTTCTTTCTCTTCCCGGATGATAAAAAGACCAGGAGTCGCTGGATAAAACAGGTGAGATAACGTATAAATTGTGCGTGGAATATAGCTAAGTTAGCTAGCTAGCTAGTGTTGGTGCCGTATATTGTGCGAGACGAGAGATGTAGTTCACTGAGCGGTTTCACACAAAACTAAATGATACTACGACGAAACTGCGACTTTCTCGACTTGCAAAATTATGTTTTAAATTGACAAACATAATACGTGTGATTCGTGCCGCAATTCAAACAGGATCAAAAAAATATTTGCCTCTCGCCATTGACTACATATTTTTTCCGAAATATGGTCCCATGGGGTCCACCGGAAGGGGCGTGACTTCGCCTCTCTATATCTTTACATAGCATATAGATGTTTGATGCAATATTCATGTTCTGGATATTATATAAAGCACCTTTAAAGTTCGAGGTTTATTCTTTTTTTTCAATATTTTAATCTACATTCTTGAAAAGGCTCATCCTTCGGGGACTGCCCATTGTTCCGACGGCCCATCAAAAATGTCACATTAGACCAAAAGCCCATCGACAGCCCGTTATCCCGAAAACAAACATTGTTCAGTAAGCCCATTGCTCAGAAAAAGTGTGTGTGTGTGTGTGTGTGTGTGTGTGTGTGTGTGTGCGCCTGTGCCACATTATCAACAGTAAACAATGTTTTTTTCCATGTTGCACAAGGGTCGGACCCCATTCTGTGACCTTTAACCTTTGTGGGGGAAGGAGACAGAGGTCAGTGTGGCATAACATGTTGGAAACAGAATCATTACATCTCAGCCCATCAACTGATCTCCCAATTACTCATATCTTCATCTCACCTGATCAGTTTATTGATGTCATCTCAATTCCTCTGTCTCACCTGAACTCAGTTTATTTCAGTTTGTCTAATCTGTTCTATATTCAGCTTCTTCTATAAACCTCCAACAATAATAATTTTTGTTTTCTATTTCAACCATCTGTGTTAATAACCCTGTTCTTGATTTAAAGTCTCATGTATTATTAAGCTTTTATTGTGTTTATATGTATTGTATGGACATTTAAGTTGTGTAACAAAACCAAATATGCAATCTTTATATGTGTGTGTGTGTGTGTGTGTGTTCATATCTTTTGTGTACAGAGACAGAGGAGCTCTGTCTTTTTTTTTCTTTCGATAACATTAAAGATAAGATTGTCAGTGGAAGACTTTGATCTGACAACATGTTCATTTGAGAAGAGAAACTCTCTCTCTCACACATACACAGTTAAAAATGTCCTCACTTAATAAATGTCCTCCCTTCACTATAATGTCCTCACTTCATGAAAAAGTCCCCACTTTACCAAAAAAGACCTCGCATTAACAACATTTCTTCACTTCACTAAAATGTCCTCACTTTACGAAAAAGTCCTGACTTTACTGAAAAGTCTCCACTTTACTAAAATGTCCTAATTTTATTAGTAAGTCCTAACTTTACAGAAATGTCCTCACTTTACTAAAATTACCCCACTTTACTAAAATATCCTCACTTTAGGAAAATGTCCTCACTTCACTAAAAAGTCCTTATGTTACTAAAAAGTCCTTATTTTATTAAAAGGTCCTAACTTTAGACAAATGTTTTCAGTTTACTGAAAAGTCCTTATTTATGCAAATAATCACAAATGTCCTCACTTTGAGAAAATGTCCTCGCTATCAAGGTCTAAAACTTTGAATAACAAGAGTGTGTGCATGAGCACACACACACACACACACGCATTTCCCGAAATGCAAACAGAGATGATGTCAGGCAGCAGCAGCCTGCAGGTCGATACTCTGCTGCTGGTTTTAAGGGAGTGTGGTCAGAGGTCAGAGGTCAGGGAGCGTTTTCTGAACTATTGTGAGGGTACTGAGAAGAGGATGAGTCAAAGGACATTTAGTCAGAAATGATCAAAAACAGTTTGGTTTTTTTGGGTGTTTCTTTATTGTGATTTTCAGTCAAAGCGACGGACAATTTTGACTGTTGTCTTCTAAAGTTGTGGAGTTGCTGCAAAACACAGTCAACAAGAAAATCTTCTGCATTATTTCATGAAGTAAATAAATACAAACTTCTACTAAAATAAATAAATATCATGCACTCAAAAACAATATGATCCCTAAATCAGTGATATTATACTGCAACAATTATTTTGAATTAAATTTAAAATGGCCTTTTAAATTGAAACTGAGAAAAATATCTTGTTAATAATAATTAATTAATACTAATAAAATCTCCTACAGTTAAATTATGTCATTATTTCTACACCAGCACATCTGAAATATCAATAAGGACCACAATGATATTTATAAAATAAACCAAAATAACTGCCAAAGCAAAAAGAGCAACTGAATAGATAAACTAAATAAATAAAGAGACATGTACAGAAATACTTTTTAAAAATACTTTTATTAACATTTTAGTTTTGACGTTAAATTTCCGAAAATCTTTGATGTTGAAAATAAAACGGTATTATTCCTTTTTTTTCAAAGTGAGGATATTTAAGGAACCGAAACAGAAACAACCGTCACAAGAATGTAGGTCAGCGTGCATGTAAATGAGAGAGGTCAGATGGCGTGCGCCGGGGCTGGCTGACCTCTGACCTCTGACCCTTTTAGCTGCTTCATGTCAGCAGCTGGTGACAAAAGAAAACCGGCAGGAGTCAACAGCTGGATTTAAAACGGGTTTTGGTAATCTCACAGATTGGGATTATATTTAATTTGAACAAAAACAATTTGTAAATGGCATTAACAGTTTGGTGTTTGATATCAGATAGAATAATTAGATTATGTTGTAAAAATAAATAAATAAATAAACAAATAAATAAACAAAAAAAGCAAATAAACAAACTAATAAATGAATGAATAAATAAATAAATATTAAAGTAATATATAACATTACTTTATTTCCCGTTTAAAGATACTAATGTGTATTCATGTGTAATCCATTTTATAAATTATTATAGGGTTATTAACTTCTAATTTTCTATATAAAATACAGTTTGTTTTGATACAGCAGCAAAAATATGCTAAAATATGAGAATCAAAGAAATTTCAGATTAACAACGGCTCTTCAGAGACCTACGGTTTCACAGAGATTATGTCCATATTTTATACACTCTATGGTCTAAACCCACAAATAAGAAAAAGGCCATTGGCTGAAAGGATCACTTTTATCATATACTAGAAAAATATCAATATGGTGCATCTCTAACTTCACAGTGTGAATGTGTTTTGGCACATAAAACAGCTCTGCTAATCTGCTGTCGTCTCCGATTCAACCGCGTGGAGCTCTGAAATATTAATGCATCTCTTCTTCTTCTTCTTCTTTTTCTCTTTGATCAAAAGTGCGAAAACTCAAAAAACCTGCCGCCTCGGTCTGCAGCCGTCACGCTGATTGTCGGAGCCGTCTTTGGGCCGAGGAGGAAATCAATAAATCAAATGTTATGATTAAAAGAGCAACATGCCAGAGGACATTAAATAATCATGCAAGGAGGAGGAAGAAGAGGAGGAGGAGGAGGAGGAAGACCCCCCCCTCCTTTAGTCCTGTGGTTAATAAGTGATGACTGTGTGCTGTGATTTTGGGAATCACTTTGTCAACACGATAAAACACTGCTCTTTGTGGCTTTTGAATATAACTGATGTATAAAATAATGCTGACTGAGCAGAGTCAAGTGTGTTTTTATGCTGAGAAAATGTCTGTAGAGTAATGAGGGTTTTAATGAGGGGTGTTATATGTCTACGCCTGGACCATGACCATATCAAGTGACTGCTAAAGCAAAGACAATATTCACTTCTGCATGTCTTCTTCAAAGCTAAATGAAAACACACATTTTTTTTTTTTTTTTTAAAGTGTTGATGTTGTTGAAAAGACAATAAATTATTAAGAGGTTCATATTGAATATTGACATATTTATTTTGGGTTATTACTACGGCATATTATTAAAGTTCAGACATTCATTTAAACATGATTGTTTATTAGAAATCAAAATGTGTTTTTTTTTTAGAGAGTCCTAATATCCGATCACAGCGACACACAGCAGGGAGAGGAATAAAGAATAGAGGATAAAAGCATAAAAACACACCTTTATCCAAAATACTACACAGTGAAACATCTAAAAACAAGTCAAACTGCACACTCAAAATCACTGACAGGTCTTTTAATACATAAACCAGATATAACAAATGATAAATGTTTCTGTAGTAGCACAGGAGGCTTTTTATCTGTTCAACTCTGCAAACTCTTTGACTTTAGCCCAGCTAATAAGGTCAAAAACAAATTAAGCAGCAGGGATTTAAAGCTTGTTTTTTCTTTTTCTTTTCATTTTTCTTTCTTTTCCCCAAAATGTATTCTGTAAATCTTTGGGATTTTTTTTTGTCTGTGTTGTTTTTTCTTTTTTTTTGTAATTAGAGTGCAGTTTAATTTGTATAATGTTCTGTTAGTACAAAGCATTAAAGTTACAGCTTGCTGCTCAGTCAGACAGCGTACTGTCAGCATTAGAACAGAGTGCTTTTATGCAGTGAGGAACTGGAACAAACCAGGCCAAGATTCAAATAAACATATAATAACTTAATCATAAATTATGGTGGAAAAGTTTTGTAGTTTCTTCTCTCTTGTTTTCCCATTTAATTTTGTATATACAGATTATTTTTTTTTTTAGAGTGAACGGCTTTTTTATTTATTTATCTTTTAATTGTTTTAATTGGAAGAACATAGCAAGGCAGATAAATTACAGAGCAATTAAGTAGTTTTCTATTTTTCATCCATTTTTCCCTCCCACCCCCGACAATAAAGGAAATAACCAATATCACACTAATGGAAACAGTTGCAAAAAGACTTAAAGTAGCAATGACATCAAAATTAGAAAAACGCTACGCACATGAAATAATAAAACACAAAAAATATACACACAAAATAAAAAATAAATAAAAAGTAAAATAAAAAATAAATAAAGTAAGTAAAAAATTAGAAATAAAAAAAAAACAAATAAGGAGGCTCTGTCGTCACAACCAGGCAAGGAGGTCAGAGATTCAATGTGGTTTAAGAGGTTTCCAAGTCTTTTCAAAAGGGAAAATCTAAGTTTCTCCAAACTAATGGAAAGTAACATATCTTTCACCCACCTATTGTGATTCGGATTTAAATATATTTTTATATTTATTTTATATATTTTGCTATGATATCTGTGTCCATAGCTACAGCCATGATCTGTCCACTTGTTAGTCATATGATATATACTGTATTACTGTACGCACACACACACACTGTTCAGAACTGTTAATGAACGCGTGCACAGAGGAGAAATAAAGCTGCCCTCAGATCAGCGAGCTGCTTCTCGGAGAGGAAACTGAGCTCACATGGAAATGTATCACTAATATTGATCTGAATTAGCATGAGCTGCCGCTGCCTGTGGCCATGTTCTCTCTGATGTTTGCTAAAACATATACGAGTGTGTGTGTGTTCGTGTGTGTGTGCACTGAAACTGTCAGCTGCTGTGTGACTGAAGTTTAATGAAGGAAGAAGATGAGCCCTCATTAATGATGTGAATTATAAAAAAAATTATATCCTGATTAAACATATTATTTCAGTATATATTTTCTTACCTCCATCTTGTCTAATTCCACTGGAAATTACAAAAATAAAAGCCGTTCATCTTGGATATTCAGGGGGAATTCAGTCATAATTGTCTAATCTACGCCCTGTTAATTTTTCTGTTCTCACTTTATATCTCTGTGAGCACACTGTGACTAAGCTTTTAAAATATGACATCAAATTAAATGTTTATTTCAGATCAAAATAGAGTAATGGCATTATAAACATGTAAATACTAAATGTTCTAGTGTTACGCATTGCCTTATTAAATAAGTGTAGCTGCGAATTAATCATTTTGAATTGCGGTCACGTATTTTAGGGGGGAATTTGGGGATTTTAGCAATTCTGGGGGGAGCTTACGTTCTACAATTATAACTCACAAATGGTGGTATTTTATAGTCTGATTCCTGTATTTTCATACTCAACATATTTTATTTTGACAAATAACAAATGTTTTGACACATATGAATTATTTTATGAAAAATAGAATTGAACAATCCTGTACAGATTGTAAAGCCCCCTGAGGCAAATTTGTGATTTGTGATTTTGGGCTATACAAATAAAATTGACTTGACTTTACAGTCGACCAGTTGACTTGGTAAATGAAAATGAAAAATGAAAATGATTAAAACTAGATTTAGATTTTGGAAAAATCTGCAGTAAACTAAATTTTTTAAAAGCTATCATTTACATTTACAAATTGTATAATATTAGCTTAGTGTTAATGTCCCAAATTACCAAATTACAATCTTAATTGGGCTTATTAGTTTTGGAAATAACATATTTATTCTACTAACAATGTGGTATTGATGTTTCTACAATTACTTATGACTGATCTTAACATTTTACCAACTATTTCTATGAACATTTTATTAAGATGAGTACTATATGTTATAACATTTTAGTATAATTTCTATTTATGTCTTACTCTGCATGGCTACTATGTTAAAAGTATAAAAGCTTAGTGTTAATGTCCCAAATTATACAAAATTTTAATATTATTTGGGCTTATTAGTTTTGTAAATAACATATTTATTCTACTAACAATGTCGTATTGACATTTATACAATGACTAATATTAACATTTTAAGAACTATTTCTATGAACATATTATAAGATGAATACTATATGTTATAACATTTTAGTATCATTTCTATTTATTTCTTACGGCTCTACATGGCTAATATGTTAAAAGTATTAACTGAATATTGCATATGGTCTTTGTATTGTTACATCAATGTTTTGCTTCTTCAGTCGTTCTGCATGATTTGTTGCTGATTTTGGTTGCTATTTCAGTGTTTTATGTTTGTATTTCTTAACACTGTCACATTCACAGAACTGTTGATTAATGTTGCGTTGTCCATATAGATAAAAATGAATGAAATGAAATAAATATTGCATGTTCATGAGTTCAACATCCTTTATTTTTAAACGCATGACAGCATCGGTTAAACACTACTTACTTTTGCTTCTTTTTTCCTGCTTTCTTTTTTTTGTGTGTAATAATGAATCCTTTAAAAAGTCATACAACCTTAGATGTAGTTTTACCTGTCACATTGTGAGGTATTTAGGTCGTGTTAGTGATTTAAGAATCAAATGTCGTGTACGAAAGCCGTGAAAGTCAGATTTTGAGACGGCTGTTTCGTTGCAGTTAGATGGAGTTCAGCAACAGTTCAAGATTGCACAATGACGAACATAGAAATTCATAAAGGTGTGAGATGAAAGGCTGTTAAATGAGTGTTTATTTAGAGTTGGAAACGCAGTGATAATGGCGTGCGGTCACATTTGAATACAGCGGGTCGACTCTGCACGCGGCCATTGTGTTCCCATTAAAAGCCGATTTCACGGCCAACAGAACCGTAACAAAAGAGGCAGCAGGTCCGAAAAGTTTGAAAAGACTTGAAGAGAATAAAGGAAGAAGAGAAAGAGGAGGAGGAGGAAAGAAGAAGAAGAAGAAATGGGCGAGAAGATAGATGGAAGTGTGCTTTACTTTTCTCAGTTTTTTTCCCAAATGGCAAAGAATAGATACTGCAGTAATATCCTTATTATGTTATTACAGTTACATATCACATCAGAATCTGGTTTATTGCCAATTAGGTTTTCACATATAAGGAATATACTTTTGTGCATTGGTGCATAACATGAAAATAATAATACAAAATTAAATTAAAAAATAAAAGTAAGTAGTAATATAGAATAGAAGAAAATAACAATACAAAAAAACTAAAAAAATATGTACAATATATTTGAATTAAAATAAAAGAGTTGCCTTCATATATCTGCATCATCTCTATTTAATCTCTACAAATGCATATAATATCTCTATATATTTATATATAATAACTATATATACAATGGATCTATAGACATTTTTATGTGTTCTTCTTTATGTATCACTATACTCATCTACAATACGTCAACTCTTTTTTATAACATTTTAATTTCTAATTATCTCTACATCTTATAAAATAAATTAAAATGTATATATTTTATCTCTGTGTATGAATCTCTTCTGTGTATTATCTGTGCATTTATGAAGCTCTTATTTTGATGCACTATACCTATTTTCTCCCACAAACACCCCCTATAAAGACATTTGTTGTATATCTATTACTATTATCTCAGCATATGTCTATATAAATAGCTTTATTATGTTTACATACTGTTTCTCCAACCAACAAACTCAAAATGATCTACATAAGTATTTATATCTCTATATATGTTTGTGTTTTATGTATCTCTATAATTCTCCATACTACCTCTACACATCTGTTTTATTTCAAATAAATTATTCTCTCATCTCTATATGTTTATATATACTGTAATTATTTTAATGTCTGTATTATCTGTACTAATATAAAATTTGTATATATATTTAAAACAGCAGCATGTCTTGTTTGTGTCTCTGTATAACTCTACTTTATGAAGCTCTGTTAAATTAAATGAAGAATTAATTTATAAACAACAAAAATATTGTTTTGTATTTATAAATTTCTATAAATAAAGTTTTCTCTATGCAAATCTCTGTTTCAGCTCCACATACTGCATCAATTTCAATGCCTATATTATCTCTAATAACTAATTAATCATTGTTATCTTACCTATAACTCTATAAAATCTCAACATGTCATTTTTTTGTATATTACCTTACATATGTATGTCTATAAATCCCTATTTTACCACGACGTGTAAATAAATCTCTATATTTAGTCTGTTTTATCTCAATTAAGCTCTGTATTATCTAGTATATCTCTTTGAATATGTATATATAAGTAGCTGCATATGTGGTTCTATACATACTCTTCATTTCTCTATTTCTCTATGTATAACTGTAAAAATGTGTCTATCATATATTTTAATAGTTTCTCCTATTAGATCTTTGATCTGCATCAAACTCAACAATATCTCTCTATATTTCTCTACTTCTTCATCTGCATATCTCAATAAAACTCAACATAAAGGACTGTATTCACACTTATGAATGTCTCTATTCTCTCTATTTCTGCATCTTTCTTCCTCATCAACCCATCAACATGTAATTTAAATTTAACACCAAATATGGCTGCCATGAAAACACACTGAACAGGACTCACCAGCAACCAACCACTGCAGGAGAAGGAGGAGGAGGAGGAGGAGGAAGACTTTACAGCCGGACAGATGGACCCCCGTTCAGAAACTGCTGGGTCATTTAGAGAGAGAGAGACAGAAGAGAGAGAGAGAGAGGGAGGATGACACTGGTTATATTGAGAGAAAAGAGGGAGAGAGTCAGTGGGACAGATGCGAGGCAAAGCGGAGCAGTGTTTGTCACTAACGCTATAGATTAGCATGTGGTCTCCAGCACAAAGCTGCAGATCAATACTGCTGCTCTGTACACAGCAGATGGCCCGGGACAGACACACAGAGAGAGAGAGAGAGAGAGAGAGGAGGAAACGTCCTGATCAACCTGCAGCTCTGCAGCTTTATTCACATTTTAGAGCCTGACCACGGCTAATAGGACTCACCAGGACGCACAGCAGAGGAACCTGCAACTTCTGCCTCCCTTTCTTCTCTGTTTGAAACTCTTTCACAAGCTGCACCGTGGATGTGTCTAACAATTATGATGTTGATTTTTTTCTCTCATTAATTATAAACTCGGCTGACTTGAGAAAGACTTGTTTCTCAGTGTGTCTTTCAAAATAAATCAAATAAAAAATAAACTTGTAATAATACTAAAAATATATAACATTGTTGACTAGCTGATGTAGAATATTCATATACATTTTACATTTTAACAGTTAACTTATAATAAAGAACACATTTAATATCGGTTTACAAATAATGCATAAAATCTTAATTTAATTTGTTTTTTCAATGTTTAAATACAAAATAACATTTTAAAAATACTTTTAAACTGAAATTTTAATGTGTTTTGTTATTTATGGTTGAGCATTTTTAACTTGATATAACAAGATCTATATCATAAAATGAAATTGGCAACAACACAAAAATACAAAATATAATAATTTTCTAAAAAGTAAACTGAGAAACTGAGAAACAGTTCTTGACTTCTCAGTGTGTCTCAAAAGTTCAAATTAAATGAATGAAAGTCAAAATGAATTAAAATGCTGAAAAAAATATAACATTGTTGACAAGTTGATGTTGACTGTTCATACAAATTCAACATTTTAACAGTTAACTTATAATAAAGAATGCATTTAATATCCGTTTACAAATGATGCATAAAACTTTGATTTCTAAATTAACTTATTTTTTTTATATATAAATTTTTTTTTAAATACTTTTAAACTGAAATTTCAACGTGCTTCCTTATTTATGATTGAGCCTTTTTAACTTGTCATAACAAAATCTAAACAATAAAAGGAAATTGGCAACAACACAAAAATACTAAATATAATAATTTTATAAAAATATAAAATAGTAGAATAGCATAATCTTTATTGTCTAGCCGAGTCAGGAAAATTATCTTTGGTCTCACCCATGAAAATATAAGCACAAAAACATGTACACAATAAATAAATAATAATAATAATAATAATAATAATAATAATAATAATAATAATAATAATGCACATTAAAAATGTAATTAAACAAAGTAACAAATACAGTATATACATGTAGTTCTCCTGACAGCTGTATTATAATGGCACATTTAAAATGTACCTGAAACATTTAACTTAAATAATAAAACAAGAAATAAAGCAGAAATGCAGCAAATATAAACTGAGAATAGCAAATGCTAAATGTCATATCTCCCCGTTTGACACAACAGCATGACTCAGCTCAGCTCATAGATAAACAGGCTAATGATTACCTCAGCAGTCAGTCAGTCAGTCAGTCAGTGTGCTACTGTGTGTGATATGCAAAAAAACGCCAAACTTTTACTTCTATGTTTGATATCATCTATAAATGTTGAAATTAAAGTGTTGAAGGTCCAAACAGTATTATCTCTCCACATTAACACATTCTCTCAGAATTTCAATGCTGGTAATGATAAATACATTTTAAAAAAGTATGCAAGAAGTCAACAACAGACTGCAGAGGTTGTAGCGGGCTCAGTTTTTAAGCTGAAGATATTGATATCATATCAAGGAATCCATCGGTACCAACCATGTCGCGAAGGAGGCTAAATAACGCTCCAAAATTGCGCTAAATTTTGGCGAGGAAAAACTGGCATGGCCTTTTTCAAAGGGGTCCCTT
The DNA here is from genome assembly GCF_043250625.1 of Sebastes fasciatus. Taxonomy (NCBI): domain Eukaryota; kingdom Metazoa; phylum Chordata; class Actinopteri; order Perciformes; family Sebastidae; genus Sebastes; species Sebastes fasciatus. The sequence goes on from NC_133813.1 coordinate 8,139,450, forward strand.
GACCTCTGACCTCAAGATATGTGAATGAAAATGGCTTCTATGGGTACCCACGAGTCTCCCCTTTACAGACATGCCCACTTTATGATAATCACATGCAGTTTGGGGCAAGTCATGGTCAAGTCAGAACACTGACACACTTATACACAATATCTGTCATTGTTTTGTGTTGTTAATTGATTTCCAATAATAAATATATACATATATTTGCATAAAGCAAACACATTTGCCCACTCTCATGTTGATAAGAGTATTAAATACTTGACAAATCTCCCTTTTAAGGTACCTTTTGAACAGATAGAAAAATGTGCGATTAATTTGTGATTAATCACGATTAACTATGGACATCATGCAATTAATTGCAATTAAATATGTTAATCGATTGACTGCTCTAATAAAAAGTGATTCATATTTCCATTCTGTGTGAGTGTGTCTCTCAGCCTCTGTTTTTGCAACCGTTGGACAGTTGACCTGTAATAACACTGAGGACAGTTACAGTGACTTCATGGTGAAACGTGTTGAGGCCTTGATAGCAAACGTGTGGCTAAAACTCATGGGAGCTGTAGTTGCTGTAATAAGAATTACCTTGACTTAATCCTTATTAAAATGATGAAAATGTTCAAGTTATGCAATGAACCTTCAGAGAGGGGGCGGAGCTTTAGTCACCGCCTGGCTGTGATGTCAGCGTTTTGTTTACACCTCCGTATTGACTACAAACTCCATCACTTCCTCCTCCGCCTCCTCTTCCTCCCCCTGCAGCTGCTCTTTTACAGTCTCCCTCCCCCCACCCCCCTGAACCTTCCCTCCACCCTCCCCTCCATGTCGGTCCTTACTTCATCCCTCTTTCCCTCCACCTCCACCTCTTCCCCCTAGAGTGCATTTCTCTATCATCTTCACCTATACATTATATCTTCACTTTCCAACTCCTCATTGTTCACCTCCTCCTTCCCCTCATTCTCCTCCTCTTCCTCCTCCATCTCCAAATCCTCCTCATCTTCTTCTCCCCTCCCTCATCCTTCTCTCACCTCCTCCTTGTCATACTCTTTCACTTCTTGCCATTTCGCTTCCCCTCCTCTTGCTCATCCTGTTGTACCTCCCGCTTCTGCAGCCGCCTCTCAAATCGGCAAAGTTTTAAGAGGAAACAGACAAACAGACTGACGGACAGACAGACAGACAGACAGACAGACAGACAGACAGACAGACAGACAGGTCGTCCCTCAGCAGACCCCCTGCCTGTCTCTCTGACAGCTGATCAAAAGGAGAAAATGGGTCAGGCTTCTGTTCTTCTGTCCTTAATTACACAACAGTCTTTAAACAAAGCAACATCTGCCCAACTACCCATCCTGCTCCTCCTCCCCATCTCTTCCTTTTCCCTCTCCTCCACCTTCTTTTCTTGCTTTTTACATCCCCTCATCCTCCCGCTCATCACTCAGCTCCACTCAATGAATTTGGTAACACTCTATTATAAGCATTTCCAAGAAACATCATTGAAAGAACTCTAGGGATAATGTAGACAGTTGGTTCACTTCCAATTAATTAATTCCATATAATTGCTAGTGTATAACCCAGAGTCTTTTAGTTAGTGCACAGCAGGTCAGTGGAACATGCAAAACTTTCAGTTCAATATATGTGGAGTTTCCAGTAATAATCCCATAATGAATGAATATTTACTTGGTTTAAAGATTTTCTCCCTTTAATTTGTAGAAAATTACCTGTAAATTATTCTTATTCGGAAATTACAGACGCATAAAATGAAACAACAACTCATATGTAACTGTAGAGGTTGAAGATTTTGCTGATGTGCATCATTTCAAAGAACAATTTTATATGTTTTTAACAGTGATTCTGAGGATGATGTTTTGAAGATCACAAGTATTTGTTACAATCACAAAAAAAAGACATTGGCATTGAACGTTTCTGCAAACCACGGTTACGTTGAATGTTAACGTTTGTGAATATGTTTCATATCAGCCTCGTATCATACGGTATCGGGCTAGAAAAACAGCTCCAACCACAAAAAGGATAAGAGCAACCAGAAAAATAACCACAATTATATCAAGAGAAATACAACAATAATACCACCTATCACTGAAAATGTATTTTTTGATTGAAGAGAATACTAAAAATATTTTTTGGCTAAGTCGATCTGGCCAATTATGGTGTCATTGTTGTGTTTGTTCTTATGTTTTATCATAATTTATGATGATAAAAGGGGTAGAATTATTTGCAAATTAATATGAAATAAGTGTCTGTGTTAATGTTTTTGTAGTTGTCTCTACTCTTGTTATTTTATGATGATGGATCAGAGAGAGAGAGAGAGATAAAGAGAGAGAGAGAGAGAGAGAGAGGCAGACAGAGTTATTTAGCAGTCATTTGTCCTTGGAAGTGTAATGAATTGTAAAGTGAACCAGCTACAGGCCATAATGCTCTTTCAATGCAGCTCATCACTCCACCCAGAGACTGTCGATAACATCCCAACACACACCAACGCATCATTTACACTTCAGCAGTCTGCACTCAACACTGGGAGCTACTCAGCTGCAAACATCTGTCCAACACCAGGCAACAGACCAAACTATACCCCTTTACTGTATTGTCGCTCATCTCCTATGACATTATATCCTGTAATGTTACGTCATGGTACTTTGCAGAGAAACCTGACATGGTCATACCTCCTGGCAAAAAAAAAAGAAGGTCAGAAACAACTGTATTCGTTAAGGAAACATAAAAAGGCAAAATTCCATTACAAACATTCCTAACTGGAATGGTTTGTGCACGACCCAGAACAGGAGTGCCCTGCAGCAGGTGATTAAAACCGCCCACAACATGCTTGGTATCCGATCTACCAAGCACCAGTGTTATCGGCGAGGTGAGGTGCCTGCGCAGAGCCCAAAGGATATTAGCAAAAGCCTGTTCACCCTGCTGCCGTCTGGCAAGCGATACAGAAGTATCGGCTGTCGTAACACCAGACCACAGAGCAGCTTCTTTCCTCAGGCTGAGACTCCTCAACTCCACATCATCCTCCGCACCCCACAATAATTATATGACATGGAACTTTCTTGTTAGGCTGTTTTTGCACAATACTATACCACTAACTTTTGCACTATACCCTCATTCCTATTGTAACCAAAGTTTGGTAAGTGCCCCTCGGCATCGGAAGCCGACGCACGGAGGCACCCTTTAGCAACAGTATGTGATGAACCGGGCTTTCAACTAACTCCAATGTAAACCCACACACAGCGTTATTCGACAGTCAGAGTTAGTGATGTATTATTAATAGCTGGAGAGTCCGTTCAGGGTAGGCGGGAGGGTGGTGGATGGGTCAAACAAACACAAGACTTTCAACCAGGAGACCGCTGTCCGTGTCCTGTGAGAAACTAAAAGTAAGGTTGACTTATTTTGTCATGTCAGTCGCTAGTCACATGAGTCGACGGTATCGTCAGACCCATGAGTCACGAGAGTCGCTTGTCAGTGAAGTTAACGCCAACCACGACCTTTTCTTAACCCTAACTAAGAAGTTGTGTTGCCTAAACCTAACTTCCTGTGAAAACGGAAGTTTATTTTGAAAGGGCACTATACACGTAACGACAGTATATTGACACGCCGGTGGTATTTGATGAGTTGGGAGTGAGAATATGTTGTATTGTTATATGAAATTTTTACTCTTTGGGGAAAAATCCAATAATCTGGACTATCAAGATGAACCAGTGTTGCAATTATGTGGGGGTTTTTTTTGTGGAAAAATCAAACCTTAAAGACAAATGATGTATAGACGTAAAAACCTTGTGGGAGGTTGACAGTCTGCAAAGAAAAACAACAGGAAAATTCAACAGCAACACTGCTGAGGGAGGTTTTGTTGTCCATCACGCCAGTTCTGGTTTTACCATGTGTTTATCATGTGTTATTTCCTGTCACCTTACTTTATCTCAACAATCAGAGGCAGCAGGTGATGAGATGAGAGCTGAGATGAGATCAAATTTGAATGTACCCTGTGGGCAAATTGCGTCTTTGCAGCAGCAGAGGAGAAAAACCAGCATCCCTGGTTTGAATCACATAAGAGTACAGGGAATGTGAATATCTGCAGCATGTAAAAATACATCATTATCTCTCCACACAGACACTGTTGGCTGAATTCTCAAGGTTGGCAAGTATGATAATTGCCACAGAACAGAGCAGAAGATGACACCTCGCACCCACATTTAAGTCCTACAGACAAGTTAATAGGTTATTATAGCATCGTTCATACTATACAATGATTTTTCATTCAAATGCATCCCAGAGCAGCTTCACTTGTTCACACCAAAAGACGCAGATTGGCCAGCTGGCCCCCTTTGCACCACTCCCTCTCCATCCCTACAGGTTAAATCACTAAACCTCTTTGAGGTTCTTTATATATGACATCTCTGTAATTCCTTTTCTTTAAATGCTGACATTTAGCTGTTTAAATGGGCTGATCCCCTTCTTTAGGAAGCAAATACACACACACACACACTCACATCCAACCCCCCAGCATCAACACAGAAACAGTTTTTAAAGCTAGTCACATGTCAAAGACAATTTTTGGAACAGCAATGCAAAACAGCACTTTACTATGGACATAAATGCACTTTTTTTCTGCTGCTAAACACGACTGCAAATTGGGAGTATGACTGCAAATTGTATGAATTTTGTCTGAAACATTTACTTATTTTATTCTTCTATTGTTATTTTTAGGTATTGTTAATTGTAATACTTATTTATTCTATTCATTTTAATGCACTGATGGGAGCTGGGAGAAAAGATATTTAGTTTCCTTCTGTGTATGCAAATACTCAGTGAAATGACAATAAAGTGAATCTGGAATCTGGAATCTTGAATACATCAACCGTACACAGAAACACTAGGATTGCATCCCTGAGGTGCCAGACAACCTTCGCCAAGTATAAAAATATTGCATAATAAACCATACTTGAGAACAGAAATACACACAACATCAATAAACTATTAAATATTATAAAATATATTTCATAAGGGTTGAGATGGCCCGCCATTTTTTTTTGATTAAAAGACCCAACCGACTTTACTGTCTTTTGGAGGCCGTACCAGGCTCGGGTTTATGGTTAGAAGATATTGGCATCGTATGAAACTAGAAAACCTAAGGACTCCATTATACCAATCATGTCATGTTAACTTGTCAGGAAAGAGGCTAAACTCAAAACACTAAATTGTGGTGAGGAAAAACTGGCATGGCCATTTGTCAAGGGATCTCTTGACCTCTGACCTCAAGATATGTGACTGAAAATGGGTTCTAAGGGTACCCACGAGTCTCCACTTTACAGATATGCCCACTTTATAATAATCCTATGCAGTTTTGGGGAAAACATGCAGTTTTTTTAATGCAGTATACATGGGAGCTTGGGATCCTAGTACCATTTTGCATCTTAACCCTCCTGTTGTCTTCCCGTCGACCATGCAACTTTTGTCTTCCCGGGTCAAAATTGACCCGGTCTGGTTTGACTGTTTTTAAAGCATACATTATAAATTATCACCCAATTCTGTATTACACCTTTTTGGCCAACTTCATTCCAACTCATTACCACAAGTTTTACACTTTTTTGAGAATTCATGGTCAATAAACCTAATTTATATGAAATTAAACCTCATTTTTTTTGGAAAAAATGCAGAAATTATGAATTATTTGGACTATACTCAAAATTGGAGGAATAATGTTGATGGATTATCACAGACCGGTATATGTCAAAGTTTAGTCAGAATATTACAAAAAATGTTTAATGACAGTGTGACACATTGCACATGAACACCACAGGGGCTATAATTTTGGATAAAGTACCCATACTGCAACAAAAGTAGTGGTCATTATTATTTCTCTCTCTCGCAAAGACCATATAAGGGAACCATCCATGTAATTTCGGGGCAATTAGGTAAAAGACATCCATATTTATGATATAATGAAGTTTGAAAACGGGTTGACCCGAAGACAACAGGAGGGTTAACAATACAATACAATACAATAGGTGTTTAATTTTGGCCCGTGGCCCTCCATTGAGTTCCAGTTTTGGCCCTCGAAGGGAAAAGTTTGGGCACCCTTGATGTATACTGTAATTTTTAAATAAAAAAAAAATCACTCCCTCTCCATCCCCTACAGGGATGACGAGCCTCTCTGATTGGCCCTCTGCACCGTCACTCAGAGCCTCCATCCTCCTCCTCCTCCCAGCAGCAGGTGTGGTTGAGCGGTCTGCTAGGGGACCGTGGACAGCTCCTGTGTGAGCAGCAGAGTAACGCAGGAGGAGGAGAGGGCTGGATATGGGGGAGCCACCGCACAGGCCCGAGGTACGATCGAGATAAAAAAAAAACACACTGGCTTTTTTTTTTTTTTTTTATTAAATGTGCACCTATACTGGGGGGACAATACACAAAGACACCGAGCTGGAGAGGCCTTATTATAGGAGGAGGAGGACGGGGAAACAACCGAGGAAGTGAAGGAGGAATATACTGACCCATCCCGGAGAGGAGAGGGAGGAGAGGAGAAAGGAGGAGAAGACATAATTCCGCTCGCCCCGATGGACAGAGAGGACAGATGAATGAAGACTGCCTACACTAACGCCTATAGATGCCTGGCCAAGGACCTGGACGCCTATGCCATGAACACGGACATGACAATGGAGGGTTTGGGCAGCCTGCACGGCGGGGTGGCCGTGAGCTCCGTGGTGCCTGACGTGGACCTGATGAGCAGCCACAGCCCGCACCACCACCACCACCACCACCGCGGCTCGGCGGCAGCGGCAGCAGCGGCGGCCACTCTGCGGATACACCAGGACCTGGCCGCTGCTGCCGCCGCGTCATCCCGCTCCGCCATGGTGTCCGGCATGGCTAGCATCCTGGACGGCGGTGGTGTCAGCAGCAGCGGCGGCGGCGGTGGCGGCGGTGGGGAGTACCGTCCGGAGCTGTCGCTGCCGCTGCACCACGCCATGAGCGTACCGTGCGACGCCTCCTCCTCCTCTCCAGGCATGGGTATGAGCGGCACCTACACCACCTTAACGCCGCTTCAGCCGCTGCCGCCCATCTCCACCGTGTCGGACAAGTTCCACCACCACCACCACCACCACCTCCACCAGCACCAGCAGCGGCTCTCCGCCGGGAACGTGAGCGGGAGCTTCACTCTGATGCGCGACGACCGAGGCGTGCTGCCGGGCATGAACAACCTGTACGGTCCGTACCACAAGGACCACATGTCCGGGATGGGTCAGAGCTTGTCCCCGGTGCTGGGGAACAGCCTGGGGTCCATACACAACACCCAGCAGGGGCTCCACAACTACGGCGCCGCGACGCACGGAGGAGGCCACGACAAGATGCTGAACTTCGACGCCGCCTCCATGCTGGCCAGAGCCGGGGACCCACACCACCACCACCACCACCAGCACCGAGGCCTCGTTGGTGGTCCTGCAGCCGGGATGATGCCGCACTTGAACGGCATGCACCACCATCCTGTTACCGTGTCCCACCCCCAGCACCCCCACCCTCAACACCCCCACCTCCAGTCTCCATCCCACGGGCCCGTGTTGGCTTCCACGCGGGAAAGAACGCCCTCCTCCTCGGGTTCGCATCAGGGGGTGACCGGCAGCAACTCTGGTCAGCTGGAGGAGATCAACACCAAGGAGGTGGCGCAGAGGATCACGGCGGAGCTGAAGAGGTACAGCATCCCCCAGGCCATCTTCGCCCAGAGGGTGCTGTGCCGCTCCCAGGGGACCCTGTCGGACCTCCTGAGGAACCCCAAACCCTGGAGTAAACTAAAGTCAGGCCGGGAGACCTTCAGGAGGATGTGGAAGTGGCTGCAGGAGCCAGAGTTTCAGAGGATGTCGGCCCTCAGACTGGCAGGTAAGAAAAGAAAAAAAGTGCAATGCCATGCTGGTGTTTTTTGGAATTTAAATCACAAAAAAATATATATATTTCCCCCTACTGTCTTTTTTTTTTTTTTTATCTTTTGCTGGCTTTGTTTTGGTGTTTCCTCGTGGCTCCTTTTTCCTGCACTCCAACTTTGGAATTTCATTTAGAATCACTGGTGTTGTGATTACCATTATTGATCAATAACAAAAAAGAAATCGATAGGAAATGACAAGGTCACTCACAGGGATTTCCCTCCAACTCCAACAGTCCCTTCTCTCTGTACTGTGCTGTCACTTTATTTTATTTTCCTGTCCCTGTATGATATAGAGGAGAAAAAACACTGCACTTTTTAAAAAAAAAAATCACTATTCAGCTACCCACATTGAGGCTTATAAATAGAATAACCCGTTAAAAAATAAGAAAAGAATTCAATTGAAATTACAGTTTAAGATGAAGTCTTGTTTTGTTTTTTTATGTTTTCTCTCTCCCCCTTGTTTTAAGTTGTGAAATTTTGTGTTAAAAACAAAGAGACAGCTGTAAAATGAAAATATAGTGGTAAAGAATGTTATGATGATTGTATAAGTTGCTGAAACTGCAATACAAAATAAGTAAAAAAAAAATAAGAAAAGATGAAAAAGGGCAGTGCTTTAATTTAAAAAAATAATTATTTATATTTGGAAATTTTTTCACAAAATTTAAGAAATAATCTATTAAACTTCAAGGGGTAAACATGTTTACTTAGTGGCACCATGCTTTTTTATTTTAGTTTTTATTCAGCTGGTGCTGTTGCTGTCATTAGCCTGTTAAAGGCTTGTCGTATTATTCTGGCATTAGCAGGGAGAGAGGTGTGAGGAAGCATTCACAGCAGGCGGAGAGGGTCGAAAGGAGGATTTGTGTTTGATTGTGCAGGAGCTTGAAGTGATCAGACGGCTGTGACATAAACATGAAGGGTTGTAGCATCAGTGGGTCTGGTGCCCCCTCTAGTGAGGAACCTGGTGTCTGTCCCAACAACAAGCCTCTATTGTCTGCAGGGGACAGCAGCAGCAGCAGCAGAGACCGAGCCGTGTTAAACAAAAAAGGATCAGGTGGCTTCTTATGAGAGTGGATTTTATTCAGTTCTTCAGGAATATTGCACGAACAGAGATGCTGTGGTGTTTAGTTTGTCTGCGGTGAGTTTAAAGTGAGATTTGATCACATTTAATGTATTTAACAGAGGTGTTTTTGATGGTAATGCTGAGTATTGTAAGCCTGATATTACGTGAAGGAACTGCATGTTTGAATTCAACTTGATAGTCTGCAAAAGTGAAAATTAACTCTACATTCACCTGAATTATTGTTAGAGTTTGGGATATCTTCTTACAGTGTAAATCAGTATAAAGAAAACAGGAGTTCAGCTCATTTGCACAATTTTTAAAGCAGTTTCTAGCTGCCTTAATGTAATGATTTTCAGATAAAAACAGAAAAAATATTCAAAGAAACCAAATACATTCAGTAACACAGATAATAAAAACAAAAGGCAGATTAAAACAAAACAGGAGGAGGGCAGCATGTAGGTGTAAGTGTTTAAAGAAAGTGGTGAATAACCTTATTGCACAAAGAGCTTTTGGAACCGAAGTGGACTTTTCATGAGTCGAGAAAATCATCAGACAGTCGTCTTTTTTTAAAAAAAGTATATTTTTTAAAAGTAGAAGAAGTTTCTCAATCAATAAATGATCAGTCTTAACTCTTCAGTTCATTGAGTTATCTCATAAAACTCCAAAACATTTGAATCCATGTTATGAGGTCAGGTTCCAAACACCTTATTGTAATACAGGTAGAGGTGGCTAACAGTAAGATTAAATAGATTTTAGCATTTCTCGAATGAGCCTATAGACCTGTGTTAGGATATTTTGAAACATCACTAGAATATCAAAATTATTTTCCAGTTTTAAAGCTTCACTATCACTATTTCACTTATTTAACCGGTTCATGCACTTGAGAAAAAGACTTAGTCCAGTATTTTACATGTTTATGTATTCAAACATATATCTTTGTGAAGACAAGAGGTTTGAAAATATATAGGCAAAATCATACTGTAGGCTATACAGATTAGATAATTGCTGAGTGTGGTGGTGAGTGATGATGCATGTTACATTGTTTTTTTAATTAAATAGTCATTATTTAAAAAGAAAAATGCTGCCAAATAGCAGGCTAAAACTTGATTATATTAATTGCTGTCCAGTAAAAAACAATGAATTATAACATTTTCCAGTAAGATAATGTTCCTTTGTGGATTGAAAAAGACTACTTCTTTACTTCTTTGGCTAAAAAAAACCCTCGAAAACCCAATTATTTATAAAAAAATAAATTATTGTCATGAAGCTTGAAACAAAGCAGTTTTTCTAATTTCATGGACAGTTTACATTTTGGAGAAACATGCTCTTCGTTGGAGAGTGTTTTACTGTAAATATAGATAATATAGTCTGAGTTTGACTTTATTGTCAATAAGGTCCTATCATATAGTACCTAAAGTGTGTTTACTTAATATTTAGTGGGCTTTTCATAAGTGTGTGACTGTGTGAGGCATGCTGTATATGTTACTTTTTGTTTTTAATTAAATGGTAATTATTTAAAAATGCTGGCAAATAGGCTGGTTGTTATAAAGAATGTAGAATTAATTTAGTCAACAAATATTTGAAATGATGTAGAATGAGAAATGTCATTATATTAATTGCTGTCCAGTAAAAACCAATACATTTCAAAATTTTTAGATAAACTCAAGGATTAAATGCTCCTTTATGGGTTAAAAGAAATATCATACTTTTTTGGCTAAAAAAACAAAACAATTATTTATAAAAAAATAAAAAATAAAAATTCTTATTGTCATGTATATATGTCCTGGTCAAAGCAAGTCAGTTGAAATTGAAATAGATTCTTTTAACACCGGTACACATGATGTGTTATTTAAATTTGTATCATACCTGTGTGTCCTCTTATAATAATAAAACACACTTGTGTCACATTTTTAATAAAACACATGACAAAATGACAACATATAGAAAATGACAAATCTAAATGATAAAAAAAAACACAATAAAAATGTACTTTTCATTTAATGGACACAACCTGTGTGGAGTTTACGGTGCACCATACCATTCCTAAAATATTCCTAAATGAAGAGTAATTATGGTTTATATCAAATGACTATAATAATTCTGTAATAATCTTAGAATTAACCTCATTACCCGTGATAAAATATTGAGCATTACAACAGCACTAGAAACAGACAGAGATCAGAAATAAGAAGAAAATATATATATAGAAATAACAAATAAGTGACAGTATGCAGTATATTCCAAATTATGTAAAGTTAATTTAGTTTATTTATAGTGAAGATATATTTGGTATTCTACTAAGCATTGAATACTAAATTGATTCCTGTAATATTTTTGTATAGGTACTTTTCAAATATCATCCAAATTGTATATATTTTACGCTCATGGGGTCTTTATGTGTATTCAGTATTACTTTATTTAACTTTATTACTACCTATTAGTGAATATAAACAAACAACACTATTTTTCCTGCAATATATAATATTCCTAAAACAACATTTAAACTGTTTTTTTTTCAACAGGATCTCCATAATAACTTTTTATGAACCCATTTATTATATTTCCTATCATATCTCTATAATATTCCTACATTATACCTTCATGTTCTCAGCGTGTTTGTGGTGTTTTCATAGTGCGTTTAACGAGATCAGATCATATTCTAAAGTCTTATATCTGCCATGGTTTCATCTGACACATCCTGGTGTAGTGTCTGATATTTTGGTGGCTGCATCATATTCCAGTGTTTGCTCGTAACATCTGTTCGGTATCCTTTTAAGTTGTTCTGACATTATAATGTGGCTTTATTCGTGGTGTAAATGTAACATGGTTTCAAGTGGCTGAACAGTCTTCGCTGAATAGATTCTTGTAAAGAATAATCACTGCAGATAGGTGGCGGTTTCTTTTTCCTTTTTTCCCCCAATTAATGGAGATCCAAACATCCCAGCGCGGACAGCTGATTCTCCAAAACATTGATTGGAATTTTGCATTTAATTAGCCTAGATTCGGTCAGTGGATTTGGTCCAGCTCAGATCCTCATGTGTTCACATTATCTCTGCAGGATGTGGCTGTTATTTTAGTAAGGTTTCTTTGATTTTTAGGGGCTGGTATTTGACGATGTATGTTAATAGTAAGTGACATGAGGTGACGGTGGATGGAGGGTGGAGCCGGAGCAGAGCAGAGGAGCGTTCATGTGATCTTTGTTTCCCCGTGTGTTGTGAAATGTCAGCGTGCAGATACACACTGAACAGAGCTCGTACTCGTACCGTTGTCTGATGGAGCTGCACTCATCTGCTTTCCCTCTCATAATGAAAAACACTCGCCGGCTGCTGTTTGTGTGTTACTGTTTTCTTTTTTAAAAAGGCAGAGCATCTACGAATCCAACCGTAAATCACTATTAGGGTTGGGAAGCCAATTGATTAATATACTAGTGCCAATAGTTACAGCAGGCTACCTGAGTTTTAGATGATTTTTAAGTATTGCGATTCGATATTGCTATTTATTGCGACACTAGAATATGGGAAAAAGTTCAATCATACACTTCTAGAGACTTTTACTTTAGAAAATATCTAAATTGATACGGTAAAAATGTTAGATTTTCGGTTAGATGAGTTCGCTCAAGCAAAATGTAAACACTAACAATTGTTTACTCTGCCTGATTTCCATGATGTATCTTTGAAGTTGAAATAGAAATGCAAAAATAAGACATTTGGGTGGTTTGGTAGCTATTAAGATACAGAAACACGGCTAATAGCGGGATGAAGTCAGCGGCTGGCCGTTGGACAACTTTAAAGTCAGGAATTTTAAATATTCACTTCTGCATTTTTGATAAATTTTGTATCAAATCTGCATTTATATGCCACAGAGTTTCCCTCCCCTGATTTTAGCAACAACAGTACAAAGATAGGAACAATAGCCTATCTTAACAAAAAGACTGGAGGCACTACTGGCAGCAAAACCCAGCTGACAAGAACGATTAGTGACTAGCTTGTTAGATAACATGAAACAACATGTAAATCAGACAGTTTTCTCTTGATGGAGTTAAGCAAGCAGTTTCCCACGTGTCCAGTCTCTGTGCTAAGCTAGGCTAAACACATACTGCTGGAGTCAGGACGCCTCCGCGTTAAAGATATTTCTAAGAGCAGAAATATGAATTGCTTTCTTTCTTCCAGCTTGACTCTGGAACTGTAATTGGCATCCTGCGGTTTCACAGAGAATGGGTCAATATTGTCCAGGTTTTTTACGTCAGAAACATGCTAACACATCTGGTTGTTGTGAAGATACTCCTTGCAGTATCTTTTTCTACTCATTTTAGTTGCTTTATTTATTTATTTTTTATTTTTGCCAGGCATTACATTTTGCTCATTTCAGCGCGCTCTCTCTTCTCTCCACGGTGACTTTAAAATGATTGTACGAACAGAAGGAGCCTCAATTCCTAGATCAACAACGCTACAAGCAGCCAATAGAGCTGAGGTCAGAGGTCAGAGCTGCAACACTCAGACAATGGACGGAGCAAATATTCCCCTGACCCTGAGACGAGCAGAGAGGAGAGGCAGCAAAGAAATGAGAGAGCTGGGAGACAGGGATATATTTAGCTTTTTCTCTTGCCGTTACATTTTCCACATTAATGTCCTGCACATTCACACAACAATGAAAAGATGAATGATTATAAAATGATGTGCTGAATCCCATCACATTCCTCTTTTGCTTCTTTTAGTTTCTCTTTATCAGTTCATTTCCTCTCCCTCTAGATCGGTTTCTTCCTCTCTTAATTACTTTCACAAATGGCCACTGAAATGTTTTCTTTTCAACTAATAATGGACAGAGCTGTCAATGAGCATCCCATGATCTACTGTATTGAAGTCAGAGCTAAGATCCAGCAAAACTAGATGTTAGATTTCCTCAAAGTTTGTTTGCATGAGTGTCAGATTTCCACTTTTGGAGTCATCGTTTCTGGAGTTAGAGAAACGTTCATTTGATTTATTCATTTGTTCAGAATACTCGTATATACATGTTCTTGTTAACTACAGTATACTCTGAGTTGGCTAAGTTGGCTCATATATGGATGTCCAGGAAGAGTGAAGTCTGTTGTGTGGGCTCCACAGATCCAATGAAAGTCTTGCAAGGTCTGCTGGCAGCGCACCACAGAGGTGAATATGGCTATTGTCAAACAGTGAACAGCCATAAATGGGACTGTGGACTGTTCTTGTCCTTTGTTTGTTTTGTTCTTTTTATAAAAATAGATACACAAGTTCTGAATTGTTGTATACTTCGATAGGTAGATAGGTTTTTTTATCTGATTTCTTTCCCTGTCAAATTCATAATTGAATTTTGCTTTATTGGCATGACTACGAATACACTATATGGCCGATGTGGACACCCCTGTCTATATATTTTTGTGTAGGCTACTTGGTCTGGGGATTCTTTTCGTGGTTTGGGCCATAGGCCCTTTTAGCCTGGTTCCAGACCTCTGAATCATCATCTGCATCTCAGATGTCTTCAGTGTTTCATAAAAGTCTGTTATTGTGCTCTTCAAAAGGCTGTTTCCCCAAGTGGAGAAACAATAAACCAAACAGAGCTTCATAGACGGGAATAAGAATGGTCATCTTCCGAGAAATGTTAACCAGCGACAAAAACTGCCGCAAAAAATGTCAACAAGCGTGTATGACAACATTTTGTTAAGTCATTGTAATAAAACTCGTGGAAACCACTATGGTGTCGACTTATATTGTCGATGATGGGATAAATCCATCACTGCTGACTGGTTATGGCAAAACAAAACAATCCCTGCAGCCAGGTTCCAAACTGATTAATGCCCATGGTTTTGGAATCACATATGGTTGTGATGTTTGGGTTATTTCTGCCTGCCAAGGACTCACTACACTGTTGAACGTTCAACATTTCTATGGCATTACTGGGGCGGTCAATCGATTAAAATATTTAAACACCATTAATCGACTGAAGAAGGAGGCCTTCCGGGATATGTTATCTCGGAGGTCTCCGGAGGCAGTTGCAGGGTACCGACGGGCCCGAAGAGCAGCAGCCACTGCCGTGACGGAGGCAAAGCAGCGGGTGTGGGAGGAGTTCGGAGCAGCCATGGAGAAGGACTTTCGGTCGGCACCAAAGTGCTTCTGGAAAACCATCCGGCACCTTAGGAGGGGGAAACGGGGAACCATCCAAGCTGTGTACAGTAAGGATGGGACACTGTTGACCTCAACTGAGGAGGTAATCGGGCGGTGGAAGGAGCACTTTGAGGAACTTCTGAATCCGACCAATACGCCCTCTATGGTAGAGGCAGAGCTGGAAGCTGATGGGGGACCATCATCAATTACCCTGGTGGAAGTCACTGAGGTAGTCAAACAACTCCACAGTGGCAAAGCCCCGGGGGTTGATGAGATCCGCCCAGAAATGCTGAAGGCTCTGGGTGGGGAGGGGCTGTCTTGGATGACACGTCTCTTCAACACCGCGTGGAAGTCGGTGACAGTGCCTAAGGAGTGGCAGACCGGGGTGGTGGTTCCCCTTTTCAAAAAGGGGGACCAGAGAGTGTGTGCCAATTACAGGGGTATCACACTGCTCAGCCTCCCTGGTAAAGTCTACTCCAAGGTGCTGGAAAGGAGGGTTCGGCCGATAGTCGAACCTCAGATCGAAGAGGAACAATGCGGATTCCGTCCTGGCCGTGGAACAACGGACCAGCTTTTCACTCTCGCAAGGATCCTGGAGGGGGCCTGGGAGTATGCCCATCCAGTCTACATGTGTTTTGTGGACTTGGAGAAGGCATATGACCGGGTCCCCCGGGAGATACTGTGGGGGGTGCTGCGGGAGTATGGGGTGAGGGGGGCACTTCTCAGGGCCATCCAATCCCTGTACGCCCAAAGCGAGAGCTGTGTTCGGATCCTCGGCAATAAGTCGGACTCGTTTCCGGTGGGGGTTGGCCTCCGCCAGGGCTGCGCTTTGTCACCAATCCTGTTCGTGATATTCATGGACAGGATATCGAGGCGTAGTCGGGTGGAGGAGGGTTTGCAGATCGGTGTGCTGAGGATCTCATCGCTGCTTTTTGCAGATGATGTGGTCCTGTTGGCATCATCGGTCTGCGACCTCCAGCACTCACTGGATCGGTTCGCAGCCGAGTGTGACGCAGTCGGGATGAGAATCAGCACCTCTAAATCTGAGGCCATGGTTCTCAGCAGGAAACCGGTGGTTTGCCTACTCCGGGTAGGGAATGAGTCCTTACCCCAAGTGAAGGAGTTTAAGTATCTCGGGGTCTTGTTCGCGAGTGAGGGGACGATGGAACGTGAGATTGGTCGGAGAATCGGAGCAGCAGGGGCGGTATTGCATTCGCTTTACCGCACCGTTGTGACGAAAAGAGAGCTGAGCCGGAAGGCAAAGCTCTCGATCTACCGTTCAATCTTCGTTCCTACTCTCACCTATGGTCATGAGGGTTGGGTCATGACCGAAAGAACGAGGTCGCGGGTGCAAGCGGCCGAAATGGGTTTCCTCAGGAGGGTGGCTGGCGTCTCCCTTAGAGATAGGGTAAGAAGCTCAGTCATCCGTGAGGGACTCGGAGTAGAGTCCTTGCTCCTTTGCGTCGAAAGGAGCCAGTTGAGGTGGTTCGGGCATCTAGCAAGGATGCCTCCTGGGCGCCTCCCTTGGGAGGTGTTCCAGGCACGACCAGCTGGGAGGAGACCACGGGGAAGACCCAGGACTAGATGGAGAGATTATATCTCTACTCTGGCCTGGGAACGCCTCGGGATCCCCCAGTCAGAGCTGGTTAATGTGGCCCGGGAAAGGGAAGTTTGGGGTCCCCTGCTGGAGCTGTTGCCCCCGCGACCCGATCCCGGATAAGCGGTTGAAGATGGATGGATGGATGGATTAATCGCATGATGGTCCATAGTTAATCACGAATAATCGCAAATGAATCACACATTTTGTATCTGTTCAAAATGAACCTTAAAGGGAGATTTGTCAAGTATTTAATACTCTTATCAACATGGAGATTAAGGGACCCCTTTGAAAGTGGCCATGCCAGTTTTTCCACCAAAATTTAGCGTATGTTTGGAGCGTTATTTAACCTCCTTCACGACAAGCTACTATGACATGGTTGGTACCAATAGATTACTTTGTTTTTTTAGTTCCATATGATGCCAGTATCTTCACTCTAACTTTAAAACTGAGCCCTACAACCTAAAAATCACAACTTGCGTTAATGCGTTAAAGAAATTAGTGACGCTAAAGCTAATTTGTGTTAACACGTTGTTATCGCGTTAACACGTTATCATCGCGCTAACTTTGACAGCCTTAGCATTTATTAAACTATTTTTGGTTCAGAAACGTCAACATCGTCCACAAATTTTCTGGCGATTGGGTTGCCATCTCTGTATCTGTAATCTCTGATCTTCTCTGTAGGCATCAAATTTACTCGCAATGCTTCAGTCTCAATCACGTTAACTTTGACTTTAGAAAAGAAGAACATTTCAAACCCAAACTGTCTGTTTCTCAGGCACAGAGGTTTCTGTTTAGATGTCCACATACTTCCAGCCATGTAGTACAGTGTTGCCAAAGCAGGTTTTTACAAGGTTTACAATGCAAGTGCCAGAATTGTGAAGAAAAAGACAACAAATGTACACGCACACAGTATTCACTAACACTATTACTATGATAAAAGAAATACAAATCAGTCAGTCTAAATGTCTCTTTGCAGCTTTTCCTCCGTGTCTCCTTCTCCTATCCTTGATTTAAAATCTTTTTCTTTTTCTCGCCATCTCTCTCCCCCCTTGGACCTGTCTCTCTCTCTCTTTCTCTCTCTCTTTTGGGGGGGAGGTATTATGTGATCGTCGGGGGAATTGAACACAAGAGCAGAGGCAGCAGCGGCCCGATGAATTATTGATGGGAATCTCGGCGTGACCCGCCTCGGTCTGCTCACTTCACTTCTTCTTCACCTCGCAGCCGGGTTAACCAGGCAAAATGGAGGGAGGGAAGGCGAGAGAGAGAGAGAGAGAGAGAGAGAGAGAGAGAGAGAGGAGGAGTCCATTGTTTGGTTGGAGGATGCTGGCTGCCTGTGACTCCAAGTGAATTATGGATGAAAAGACAACGAGGCTCAAAGCAGTGTTAGAATAGAATAGCTCATATAAAAGCTGGAGTACAAATAGGAGCCGTGGTCAGCACAAACGGAGACCATAGGGGGGAAGTGCTCTAATAGTTTACATGGTTAATTCAGTATAATGTACATTTCCACAGCACTAATTCCATCAGAGTCATGCTGCTCTCGGTGTCTGTTTTTAACCCTCTGAGACCCACAATAGACCCGTTTTTGTCTCTTTTCAGGGGGGTACATCATGTGAAAGCTGGGAACCTGAAGATTAATTTGAGATGCAGCTCAGTCAGCACTGTGTTTCAAGTTGTTCTAGTCATAAATCAGAAATAAATAAATTAAAATACATTTTGAGAGTGTAAAAGGGTTTAAAACATTATCATAAAAGTTAATGATCATGGTCATCCCCATGCACTGTTAGGTCTCACAAGTTGTTTAAGTAATTTTTGGGTTGATACCATTTGTTTCACAGATTTGGTGATACATAAAACCATTTTTTACCACTGGAGAATTGATAAAAACTATCAATAATCCCTCCAAAATACCACATTAAGACACCAAGACCTTGAGGAACACCATAGAAAAAGCCATGCTTTTGAAAAAAAGGAAAAACTTTTGACTTTTGGAGATTTGTGCAAGAATGGAATCTTTTGGCGATTGGATGGCGAGCACTAGTGTTCTGGAAACTGCTCAAAAACACCGTTATTGTCAATATATATACCCAATTATGTAATTCCAAGACTGTTTAAGGACCTCAGTATGCAGAACTATTCAAACACATCATTAATAGAATAGGCCAAAATAACACATTTATACTGCATTCAAAAAACTGCATGGTTTTTGCCCAAAGCTGCATGTGATTATCATAAAGTGGGCATGTCTGTAAAGGGGAGACTCGTGGGTACCCTTAGAACCCATTTTCATTCGTATATCTTGAGGTCAGAGGTCAAGGGACCCCTTTGAATACGGCCATGTCCGTCTTTCCTCGCCAAAATTTAGCCTAAATTTGAAGCGTTATTGGCGTGGCATGGTTGGTATCAATGGATTCCTTAGGTTTTCTAGTTTCATATGATACCTGTATCTTCGCTCTTTTTCACTCTAGCTGCTACAGCCTCTGAAAGACAGTAAAGTTGGTCGGGATCGCGGGTCTCAGAGGGTTAAAACAAACACTGTTCTCATTGGCATTATTCACAACGCTTCTACTTTGCCGTTTTTTTTCGATCGCTGTTAAATTGCTGTCAATGAACATCAACACTTACTACAGATGTTTCACATTAAAAGCCTGCCAGAGAGGGATTATGCACTTTGAGCTGCTGGAAGGCTTTTCAATGGTAACATGTTTTTAATAGCGTTTGGAAAACAATGGAGCTCCATGGCAAAGAGGAATAACATACATCAGACTTTGGATACACACACACAAAACTCGTTAGGATGATCACGCCATTGCTGGTCTTTGTCTTTTCATGGGGTTTGTTGACTTTAGGAAAAATATAGAATATCACCAGACTCATCCTATAGTGCCTTTTATGTTACAGAGCAGAATGAGAAGAGTCCACTTAGAGTCAAACTGTGCTGAAAATCTGAATGACTGAACCTAAATATTTTCCATTTTACGCATCCTGCTGCAAGCAGACACACTGCATTATTTATGAGCCCGACCCTGCTTTATGACACAGATTACCAGCAGTTACTCTGTGTGTGTGTGTGTGTGTGTGTGTGTATGTGTGTGTGTGCGAGCGAGCGAGCGTGCGTGCGTGCGTTTGGCCTTACAGTTTCAGACTGTGGGAATACAGTTTGTGTCCGTTTTCAGGGTTTCTGTTCTGACCTCCTGCATATTCACAGGCTGCTATTGATCCGTAATAATGGATTTCAGGCTGCTGAGAGGAGACTTTTGATGTTTGTTTGTGTGTTGTCAGCGTGAGAAGATTTGACAGACGCTGTTATCTCTGTCCTGTCCTGTCGATAGCAGGTTTGGAGGCTGGAAACTGAGACATGGCCGAGTCTGTTTACAAGTGTTGGGGGAGTACTACTGCATACAGTATGTGAAAAAAAAAGTTTTGTTGCTGCATCGGTGAGGGCTGAAGAATGCAAGTTTGACAATGAAAACAATCTGGAGCTAGAAAGAAGCCAGCTTATACCAGACCTCTGTAGCCCAATGCTCATCTCTGCTGCAGGCGAGAGGCTAAAGGCTACATTAGCAGCTACTAGCATAACACACCTGAATCCCCGACCCAACAAATGTGTTTAGGAATGCAACGGTTAGTCAATGAACTGTAACATGAAAGACTTCCACATGGGACGAACATATGATCTGGATCAGGAAAAACACTTGTTCATGTGGGTGTAAATTAACTCAGCATTTATTATTTCATTATTAGGGCTGTCAATCGATTAAAATAGTTATTCACGATTAATCGCAAATTAATCGCACATTTTTTTATCTGCTCAAAATGTACCTTAAAGGGAGATTTGTCAAGTATTTAATACTCTTATCAACATGGGAGTGGGTAAATATGCTTGCTTTATGAAAATGTTGTATATATTTATAACTGGAAATCAATTAACGACACAAAACAATGACAAATATTGTCCAGAAACCCTCACAGGTACTGCATTTAGCATAAAAAATATGCTCAAATCATAACATGGCAAACTGCAGCCCAACAGGCAACAACAGCTGTCAGTGTGTCAGTGTGCTGACTTGACTATGACTTGCCCCAAACTGCATGTGTTTATCATAAAGTGTCTGTAAAGGGGAGACTCATGGGTACCCATAGAACCCATTTACATTAACATATCTTGAGGTCAGAGGTCAAGGGACCTCTTTGAAAATGGCCATGCCAGTTTTTCCTCACCAAAATTTAGCCTAAGTTTGGAGCGTTTTTTAACCTTCTTTGCGACAAACTAGTATGACATATCTGGTACCAATGGATCCCTTAGGTTTCCTAGTTTGATAGCTTCAACCTAAATATCGCCGTTCCTTGTAAGGAAATTAGAGGCGTTAAAACAAATTTGTGTTATTACCACTTTAACTTTCACAGCACTAATATATATATTTGTATTTGCAATCAGAATGCGATCGGATCATCCAGAGTCAGACCACATCTGAAGGCGGTCAAATTTGAATCAGTTCTCACAGCCAGGTGTGCAACACATTGCACATTTTTGCTTCTATATGTATTTCATATGACTGCATCATATTCATTCAGCAAAGCACCGAGCTCTTTATCAAATCTGCGAACTCCAAACATCAGCCCTGCGCGTTCAGACTCTTTACAACCTTCACTGTAGCTCCCAATAAGAAAATCAGAGGAATAGCGTAGTGATTTTTTGTTAAGTCTGTCCACACCAATTACGGTGCCCCGCCGGTGTTGGAGCGGTAGAAGTGTTGCCGGGGCCAAATGAGCGGCTCGGGTTCAGGGGAGAAAATGGTCCTGTCGCCGCTTTATTACGCCGGTCAAATCAAACGTGACACCTGGACTCTGAGCTCATCGAGGCGGAGCGCACAGAGAATACACACCACACAATCAGTCAGAGCTACACACACACACACACACACACAAATGCAGGTAGGACAGGAACTCTGAATCATGCTTAAAGTACCAGTCAAAATGATCAGTTTTTTCACCTCATTTACAGTGCATTTTGAAAGCAGTGCACTAGTGGTAATATCTCACCACAGCGGTATTGTAAAAAAAAGTCTTTCTCAAATTAAAGACGACGTTTCCCCTCAATCCTGTTTCTCTCCTTCCATCCCGTGCCGTCGACACTCTGAAAGCTCAAGTTGCTATTTTGTAATGTTCAGCATTACATAAATCCTGGTAAATCACAGAGGAATTGTGTATTAATCCGCCGCTGAAAATAGTCCCCAACTAATGCACTATTTACTTGTGTTTGAGCAATGTTTGCTAAAAACCACAATGCCCGACTGTTTTAGAAACTTACTCAGCCTTTTACAATTGAAGCTATCAGCAGAATTTCGGAAGCAGGACCGCGCCTCAACAATTTCCTATAAATACCCGCCTAACCCACTAAGGTCTGTACTACGAAGCGAGTTCAACATACCCAGGTTATCTTCTCGTTATCTGGCTTAACTAACCCAAACAAACAAGATCCCGCTAAGCGTTAAGTGGTTATCAACTCGGTAAATCAACCCACGGTTTCTCAATCTGGCGATGAGCGCGTTCACATGAAAGGGGCGGTGTTTAAAGCATCTGACCAATCACAAACATGGATAAGTCTACTGTCAGCAGAGCGGCACATTTTACAAACCAAGAGCAAACTATATTAGACAAATACGAAGAAGTTAAACACATAATCCAGGCTAAAAGTAACACAGTTGAAGCTGCCAAATGCTGGAAGGACAGATGGCAAAAGAAAACAATTGCTGATGTGTGAATGCGTAAATTAACAGATTTGTTCATTCAATGGAACACTCAAAAGTCAGTTATAGTCGTCTAGATGGGGCAGTGATGTATATAAAGCTTTCAGAAGTGTATTGGAATGAGAAAATTACATTTTATTATGCCCTTTGACAGCAATGCGGCATGTATGACTATTTCAGCCTTCTTTCAGCTGCGTCCCCGACTCCAGCGGTGTGAAATGGACTTGAGAGCAAGTAAAAACATGAATATAAAAACATAATTCAAAGCGGCATAAAGCCATCTGTCCTTCCTGCATTTGTCAGTTTAAACTGTGTTGTTTTAAGCCTGGATTATAGCTTAAACTTTGTATTCGTGTAATATTATCATACGATAGCTCACCAAGCTCTGATTGGTCAGTAGGTGGTGCTTCTTATCTCCAACATAACCTGCTCTGGAGCAGTTAGGTTAGGTGTTCAGCATCAGTTACCATGGTGATCTACCCTGGTTACCATGGTAACTGATGCTGAACACCTAACCTAACCTGCTCCTAATCTGCTATCCAAGCTAAACAACACAGTTTAAACGGACAAATGCAGGAAGGAGAGCTGGCTGTATGCTGTGGGTGCTTATTGCTTTGAATTATGTTTTTAATTTTTTTTTTTTACTTGCTGTCAAGTCTGTTTCACTCAAAAAGTGCGATATTTAGCTTAACCATAATATGAGCAACATCATCCGTCCACTCACCTCATCTTGAGTACGGTCTTCGTCTCACGCATCCCCCATCGGACAACGATCTAATCGCGGCGAAATCAGGACGAACCACGTCCAATCAGCCCGACGC
The DNA here is from genome assembly GCF_043250625.1 of Sebastes fasciatus. Classification (NCBI taxonomy): domain Eukaryota; kingdom Metazoa; phylum Chordata; class Actinopteri; order Perciformes; family Sebastidae; genus Sebastes; species Sebastes fasciatus. Next base: position 8,162,715 of record NC_133813.1, read on the forward strand.
CAGCAGACCAACCGCAGAAGCCGAATAACTTCTCCGCCGCGCCTCCTCCGTGCCGAAGATCCGCTTCCCGTAAAATCCAAACGCCGTCCAGAAAAGTGAGTCCAGCAGCAGCCGGCCTCCACAGAGTCTCTTCCACGCTTTACCTCCCTCGTCAGAAAGGACAGGACGAGGACACGGACAGTCCATCTCCTCCGAGGACAACTCCAGTCACCCGCCATGGACCCGACTCCTCCGGTCTCCTCGCAACCATCACGTAGCAACACTGGGCGCTCTATCGGGTGACGTCATCACGCACACGCTCTGCGAACGCAACGCACCTGTTAAAGGGACAGTTCACCTTCATCCTCCAGCTAAAAAAGACATTAATGATGGACCGACTGATTTTTTACAGAATAGGTTCCTTCGAGTTAAATATATATGTTAACGTATAATGTATAACGTCCTCGCTCATTCATTCAGTGCCATATATATATATATTTATTACACAGCGTTGTTGAATACTCGATTCTGGTTGGTTAATCACAGTGTTCTGCGGTCTGCTATTTCTTTATAGCAGACCGTTGCTATGTATAACAGACGTTGCTATGGGCGCATTCTGCAGTTTTGATGTCGGACTCTGGAGGATTGTTTTTGTGTCAAATTATTGATTCCTTAAGTAGGTAGCCTTAGCTTGTGGCTATAAGCGGGATAACGTACAGCTAGCGGGTCATTGTTGTGAAAGAAACCCCTTCAGGGGCTGTCGGGCTTTCTTTCACAACAATAACCGGCTCGCTGTACATTATCCCTTACATATTAGGGTTTCCAAAGTTAACATGATAAAAACGCGTTAACGCAAATTTGATTTAACGCCACTAATTTCTTTAATGCATTAAGGCAACTTGCGATTTTTAGGTTGTAGCGGGCTCAGTTTTAAAGCTAGAGTGAAGATACTGGTATCATCTGAAACTATAAAACCCAAGGAATCCATTGGCACCAATAATAGCTTGTCTCGAAGAGAATGAAAATATATATATAAATGTATATGTGTGTGTTTTCTGACAGCCATTTCACATATGTAGGATACTGTAATGTTTTGGATTTGATGATGGTGCATGTCAAGAGGCATCCTGTAAACAATACAACATGTTCAACGATCCACTATGTATTTGCTCATGGTGTCAGAGTCTCAGGTCCAATCAATATTAGGGACTCGTGGCAATTTAGGTCAGACGTGACCTAGAATGGAGGTGGATAAGAGTCTGGATTTGAGGCCTTGTTTGGGTCGTGCTGGGTTTTAGAAGGGACGTGTAGAGCTGAGGCTGATCATTTGTTTACAACATTACGTGGGATTCATTTATTGGTGTCTATAGAGCACCTTTAAACAGGCTGAGCCAACTTAACGTCACTCTCCAATCTCATTAATTCTTCTCTGTCGCTGTTTGTTTGTTCTCTCCGGTTGTTATGTCTTCTTCTTTTTGAATTCTCTTTCTCTCTTTGCTCTCTTGTTTCCTTCCTCTCGTCGTCCCTCCCTCCCTCCGGTTCATTAGTATTGGTGTCGCAGCGCTGCTGAAATAACTCTGTCCAGAGGCGTAATGAACGACGACAGGCGGGACGGAGCCATTGGTCAGGCAGCAGGCAGGGTTTATGGTGAAAGACAAACAGTGTAAAAAAAAAAAGGGGAAATAAACAGAAGCTCTGGTTTGACCTTGTGTCTCACGAGAGTCCTGTATTTACCTTTGAGGATGAAAAAACAAACAAATACATAAATAAATAATTACATTCAAATTCTATTGCAATGATTATGATTATTATTACTATAATGGTTACTGTTAATGGAGGATTACTTTTAGCATTGATATATAAAATCAATAATAATTAAAACAATTTAATATTTAAATTTAAATATCAAATAAATGAATAGTGATTAATTGATTTATATTAATTAAAAAAGAATACTGTCCTTTAAAGATGGAAATGAATACATCTTAATTTAATATTAGTAATACTCTATATATTAATAATACTAACAGTTGTTATTACCAATTGGAAACAATCAAGATTTAATATAATGTTACAAAATATATATAATAATATAAAAAGAAATTAAGACTTGATTTAATTTAAATAATGATACTATCCTCAGAAGATGGAAATAAATACATATTAATTTAATATAAATAATATTCTATATATTATTAATAATAATAACAGTTGTTATCATCAATTGAAAACATCAAAAATAAACAAATAACACTTAATATAACATTAAACAAATTATAATAATAAAATAAATAAATTAAGATATGATTTCATTGATAGAATGATAATATCCTGAATATAAATAAATTAATAGCTGAATATGTTTAACCCTTTAAGCCTATTTATTATTATTATTAGTATTATTATTCTTATTATTGCTGTTGTTGTTATTGATAAGACAAACCAACAATAATATAATAAGAAAAACTAATTAATAATAATAATAACAATGTTTCACAAATGACAACAGCATTTGAATGTTTCTTACTTTGATCTGGCCTGTGATCTGTCTGTTTGCTGCTTCAGCTGACACTTCTCTGTATGTAAATGTGCTGATGTGTATCTATAACCGATCAATACTGATGGTCAGATACTGAGACCGAACACAAACAAGGAAGTGGATGCACACGTTCTGTTTGTTGTCCTTCCTGCTGCTGTCTCTGCTCATGTTGTTGTTTTCTGTTATTTCGGGTTCTCTCTCTGTCTGCGTGTGTGTGTGTGTGTGTGTGTGTGTGTGTGCGTGCGTGTGTGTGTGTGTGTGTGTGTGTGTGTGTGTGTGTGTGTGTGTGTGTGTGTGTGTGTCAGATGGAAACACTGGAGATGATTCACAGACAAACATCAGTGACATCAGTCTGCATCCGCTTTTTATCTGATGGAGACTTTGGAGTGATATTTAATCGACATCATGAGAGTTTGAGAAAATGTATACATTGAAGCGCAGACAAACTCGTCCTCCTTAAAGCTAGAGTGAAGATACTGGTATCATATGAAACTATAAAACCTAAAGAATCCATTGGTACCAACCATGTCATACTACCTTGTCGTGAAGGAGGTTAAATAACGCTCCAAACGTAAGCTAAATTTTGAGGAAGAAAAACTGTCATGGCCATTTTCAAAGGGGTCCTTTGACCTCTGACCTCTAATATGTGAATGTAAATGGGTTCTCTGGGTACCCACAAGTCTCCCCTTTACAGACATGCCCACTTTATGATAATCACATGCAGTTTGGGGCAAGTCATAGTCAAGTCAGCACACTGACTTACAGTTTTTGATTTCACTATTCTCTAGTGAAAGCTGAATTCATGTATTTATTAGACAACTAGATTTTATATGGGTGATAAATGGGTGTCTTTATCTCACCTATACGCACTTTGTATTTCTTCTGTCTTTTCATTTGTGCTGTTTGTTCAAACCAAAACCCGACCAAGACAGCAAAGCACTTTCTGATGGTAAAATTGCTCTTATTTTCCCCTCTTGCTCACCTGCTGCAGATTTGGTGGTAAAAGCATTAAAAGCTGCGGGTGTGATGCGTATCAGACAGATGGGTTTGAAGGGAATCCTCCTCTATTTGATTGTGCCACATAACTGGATTCATTAAGCTGAATCTGTCTGTTATTGGATTATGTTTCATATTGGATGGATGGCATCCAATTGTAGATATTACGGCCTTTAATGGAGACAGGTTTAGATGAGCACAGCGGGCAGAAACATGTCGGCAGACATAAGCTGAAGATAAAGACAGAAAATAAAGATAGGAAAAAAATAACCACAGCGAATAGAACAAAAAAAAAAAAGTAAAACCAAATAATAAACTATAAATATAATAGAATAAAAGGATTAAAAGTGGGTAAGAAAATACACTATATGGCCAAAAGTTTACGGACACTTCATCTTTCTCTCAGAGCAGGAAACCAGATCAACTCGTATCGCTTGCCGCTGATCGTTTGGAGACAAACACGGCGGTGAGCGGTTTGCCAGGATGTCCGTTTATAGCTGCCCAACCTCCTTTTGATCAATCACCGATTACAATACAATCTATTGATCAGAGGATATTATCTTTCTGCCTGTGTTTGCTCTCGGTTGGAGCTGCGAGCTGTGAGACTGAACGGCGATGGCTTCAGGCTGCCAAAAAAAACTCGCTGATAAGAAAAAGGTACTGAGAGGCCGGTTAACTCATCATCTATTAGTCTGTCAGTATGTGTGTGTGTGTGTGTGTGTGTGTGCGTGTGTGTCTGATGTCCAAACAGAGCCTCCCTCTGTTTTAGTCTCACTGTCAACATTTAGCAGGTTAAAGGTTAGTGTTTGTTTTCCCTGAAGAAACTTTCTCTCCCGAGACGTTCGCTTTTGACATCAAACTTTTATTATACTTTTATTTATTTGAACCCTTTTGAACTATTTTTGACTGGAGACAGCCTTAAAAATGCAAAATTCTGTCTGATTGGTCGGCCGAGTGTTGGAGTTTCCTCATTGGATGTTGCTCTTTCAAAATGAAAATGCGGGAACAGGCTATTATGCAAATGAGCCCGTCCAGCTCACGAAACTTGGACCGAGCTGTGAAACTAGGTGATCTAGTTCTAAAATGAAACGAGATTCAGCTGTGGCATAGCCTGTTCTCACTTAGAATGTTTTCAGAAGTAGATTTCAGTGGATTGTTTAGACTGAATAACAGAAAGTTTACAAGCAGGCCGCCATGTTTTTTCCGAGTACCAACCATGTCCTACTAGCTTGTCACAAAGGAGGCTAAATAACGCTCCAAACTTTCACTAAATTTTGTCGAGGAAAAACTGGCATGGCCATTTTCAAAGGGAGCCCTTGACCTCTGACCTCCAGATATGTGAATGTAAATGGGTTCCATGGGTACCCACAAGACTCCCCTTACAGACATGCCCACTTTATGATAATCACACGCAGTTTGGAGCAAGTCATAGTCAAGTCAGCACACTGACACACTGACAGATGTTGTTGCCTGTTGGGCTGCAGTTTACCATGTTATGATTTGAGCATATTGTTTATGCTAAATGCAGTACCTGTGAGGGTTTCTAGACAATTTGTCATTGTTTTGTGTTGTTAATTGATTTCCAGTAAGAAATATATACATACATTTGCATAAAGCAAGCATATTTGCCCACTCCCATGTTGATAAGTGTATTAAATACTTGACAGATCTCCGTTTAAGGTACATTTTGAACAACTAAAAAATGTGCGCTTAATCATGGTTAAATATTTTAATCGATTGACAGCCCTGATTTTCTTTTCTTTTTTTGGCTGTTTTCTTTTGTAATTTCGGATGCCTTTGGATCTCTTTGGGCCTCTATAACCCTCAAGATGAAAGGAAAGGAAGGAAAAGCTATCTTTTGGTTGGACTCCCCACAACATGCTTCCACACTTAATTGAATTTTAGAGGTCACAAGCCGAAAAGGTCAGCAACCGCAGCTCCCAGGGCTTGATCAAGGCATTCTCCCAGCCCAGTTCATACATTAATCCAACCAACACCTCTCTCTCAGACTAGAGAGAAAGATCAAATAATGTATCAAACGGTTCAGAAAAGGCTGTGATGATAATTGTATCTATTAACAACATAAATAAGAGCAACCTTTGTTTTTTTAGCAACCTTACAAATCGCTGAATATCAGACAGAAAACTAAAGACAATCAGAGCTGAATGAGACAAAATGGAAAACGAGAGAAGACAGAGATAGAGAGAGAGGTGGATGACATCAAACTCCTCTGAGGCCATTTCCTCATCAGCTCAATGACATCACTGAGCAACCAGAAGCTGTGATTGGTCGAAATGTTTCTCCTGGTAAACAACTGGAGATACATTGTACAGTGTGTGTGTGTGTGTGTGGGGGGGGTGTAAGTGGTCAGCGAGACCTTTGTCCGGTGATGTCACCACAGACCGTGTGGACATACAGATTATACGCTGATAAACCATCTCTCTGGACACACACACACACACACACACACACACACACACACACTCTCGCTCCCTCTTTGTTCTTCAGTACAATCAGTCATAGAAACAGATCTATCCATTTGTCTGTGTATGTGATGTAGTGCAGGATGTGCACAAGTTAATATATAATATATAATATCATATCTGGAAACAGAAACCCTTAATGTTATACTTTAAACTCTTCATATTAGTACTACGTTTGTATGTGGATGGATAAATTAACTGACGATCCACTGTCGGTTGTTACATTAATGATTAAGTGGTTCAACCCCTGAGTTTAAAGGCTGATATTATTCTACTTTTTTATTGTGAACAACTCACATAAAAAAAGACCAAAACCAACAATATGTTAATCTTTTAAAACAGCTCACAAATGTATAGTTAAATTTTTTTGAAAGGCTCAGTAATTTCCTAAAACAACTTGTCACTGTAGTTTTTAGCAAACGTTATTCAAACGGGAGGAAATATTGCATTTTGTTGGGGACTATTTTCAGCAGCGGATTAATACACATTTGGTGCTCTAGTGCGTATTAACAGCATGCAGGACGGTGTATGTGGGATTGATTCAAAATAAACTACAGTGTGTGTGTTCATGGTGATGAAGGAACATGTCACCCAGTGACACAGTGTGGCTCATTGATGTGTTTTTAATAGTTATGGACAACGATGGAGCTCTACGGGACAGAGGAAGAAGAGATATCAGGCTTTGGATACACACACAATACTTGTTAGTAGATACATTCATTGTTGGTTTTGGTCTTTTCAGAACCAATCAACAAAAACTGTCATTTTGATAATCAATTAAACTTCCAAGTCACTTTAAGTAACAATACCATTGTACAGCCATGCTAGTGGCTCCGCAAGGCTGTACTCAGGTACAGTGCTGCTTTGAGCTAAATGCTAACTTTCGCATGTTAACATACTCACAATGACAAGGCTAACATGCTGATGTTTAGTAGGTATAATGTTTGCTATTTTCCACATCTTAGTTTAGTATGTTAAAGGGTAACTTTATTATTCTTCAACCTGGACCCTATCTTCCCAGGTCCAGTATTGAGGGAGAGCGCTGCAGACAGTAGCCGCTAAACGTCCTCGCCGTCACTGTACGCCCACTAAAAGTGCTTGTTTTTGCCTCAGATTTTTTTTAAGTGTGTGACAACATTATGGAAAGGACTCTACAGAGAAATGACACCTTTTTCTTACCTTTCGCTTTCTGTTTGTCATTGTGTCATGTGACTTGTTGCCGGAAGACAAAGGTGGAAACATGGAGAGAGGAGTGCTGGTGTTGTCAGAGTTTGTTGTGTTGGACCATGATATCATAATGTGGATGTGACATGAGGTTTCAGAGTGAGACTTGGTTAGATACAATAACAAAAATAACAAAAAATGTTGTCCCCATTAGTCACTTAAGGCCCAGACACACCAACCCGACATCAAAGAGCTAGCGGCAACAAAGGCCGACCGTTGAGTCACCTCACGTCATCTGTGTCTTGGCCAAAGATGTTGCACTCGAACACACCGCAAAGACTACAGACAATGACCAACTACCACGTACATTCTGCACCTGTGTGAGATGAAATAACTCTCCACACAAGCAGGTCGCTGTAGTCTGTAATCATCATTCAACAAGGGAAACCAGAAGACCGAGGATGGTAGATATACAAGACATTGTTATGATACGTACATGAAACAAAGCAGCGTTTGCCGACCATTTTCACACCACTCTCACTCACCACTTAGCTTCTTTTCAGATGGCCATGTTGTTGTGAGAATAGCCGTGTATTGGAATGATCAGATGAAGATGAAAAATAAGAAGAGCCTTCTGTGTGCGCACAATTGACTTTACTCGTTGGCTTGCTTTCCTCACTTACGTTTCTCTTCTCATGCACTGATTCGTTTAAGCTAAGTGATTTCAACATGCTGAATCGGACAAAATAACTCTGATATGGGCAGACTAGAGCCGACGGTGCAGGACAGACTGTACAAACTAGGCTGACGGATAATCACCAACGGCCCCAAACTGTCCGGCGGCCGAACGTTGGCTTGGTGTGTCTTTGCTTATTAACACTAAGCACAAAGTATAGCTGAGGCTGATGGGAGTGTCATTATTTTTGCAGGTATTTGGTCATAACAATTCGTCCTTGAATGAATTTCATAGCAATCCATCCAATAGTTGTTGAGCTGTTTCACTAAAAAACAAAAATTTCAACTTCCTGTGTAACTTTGGGCTCCGGAAATGGAGTCGACAGGAATTTTCCAACGTTTTGTAACATTTCAGACGCCGAACAATTAATTGGTTAATTAGAAAAACAAAAACTAATCAATATGAAGATAAACATCAGTGCTGCCTTATTTCTCAGACATACCACAATAGTGTTTTGTTAAAGGATAAATATCCTTACAGATTCATTCATGCTCTCAGTTATTCTGAATGTGTGTGTGAGAGAGAACCAGAGACAGAGAGAGAGTCTTTAGTCTGTTGTTCCATTTCCGGTTATCGTCTCAACACGGAAGCATCGTGGTGCATTAAGCACAACCACACACACACACACACACACACACACACACACACACACACACACACACACACACACACACACACACACACACACACACACACACACACACACAAGCTTACAGTGGAGTGCTGATTGCTACCATGCTGTGTCTCTACTCTCTATATACATCTGTGTGTGTGAGTTTAAGTGCTGAGATATGATGCATCAAGTGTGTTTGCCAGGCTGCCATGCCGAGCCCAAGCATCTCAAGAAGACCGCACACTGCAATATTCCTACTACTAGGAAGAATATTGCTTTTTACAACCGTGTTTTCATAGTTTCAACTTAAATGATGTAACAATCATAGTCATTTTAAGGAAAACCTTACTAAACCTTGCATTTTTGTGTTGTTTTGTGTTAAGTTACAACGTTAACCACATGTTTAAAGCGGCGACCGCAATCTGGGAGAAAACACGTGTCTCTCGAAATGTAATTGAGAATGCAGTTTAGATGTATGGGAACATAATTTTGTAGGGCTGCTATGGAACATGGAAGACTTCAGAGAGAATTATTGTGCTCGTAGTTGGTCTTTTGGTCCTCATGGTCCCCATCCTTGTATCCAGATTGTCTTTTATTAGTTGACTCTTTTAGTATCGCTCTTGAGAACATGATTTTTCCAGCACAATTTGCTTAAAATGGCTGATATTAATAAAAACTAATTGATTTATTTCCCAAGAATGAGGCCTTACTGCTTATTAGCCCACCCAACATAGTGTTTCAAAAGAAAGACATCACATTAAGAAGTAATGATATAATCTTTTAAATAACATAACACTGCATCATCATCATAGCATCCATTATGAAACAAATCCCTTCATTGTATACTGTAAACTCCATTAATTCAGCCAATAATGTTGCATAATTACCACTGGATTATATGCATGATTTAAAAGCATTGGGTAAAACCCCTTAAAATTGACCAAATAACGATCCCCTGATGAAGAGGGCTTCAAGTGTTTTTGATTAAGTTGAAAATTCTGGGAATGCTATAATGCTATTTGGTGAAACTTTATCCGTTTACAACCTTCTCAGCTGTGCAGATAATCCAATAAAACCCATCTTAATGCATTATATTATTATAATACATTATTATATATCCATTACTATATTACCCCTTAATATCTTACAATCTATTAATGGATCCATTCATTTACCCCAAAAAGTGAAAGTCATGCACCTACATTAGAAATGAATTAGGAGTAGAAGGGTCATTAAAAGGTTTGCTGTGGTAATTTGACTAGTACAAAAGAAATTGGCGATTGTTGAAGGTTGTTATGGTGACGACGGAACCCACGTCAATAGGGTGGTAAAGTTTGTGGTTGCAGCTCGCTGGGAAGAGTTGGAAGAGACTTGTCCCCAGGCGGAGGGAACGTTTAGCTCGCTCTTTGGCTCATTTTCAGTAATCAATGCAGCAGCAAAGCCTGGTGGAACCAGCCCAAGATCTTGTTAATTCCACCATGCTTCAATCCCTCACTGGTTACAGAAAACGTGCCGAACAAAGTTGTCACTCATCTGGCGATAGCGATGAGCTGTCCTCCGCTGTGACAAGTGTGTGGATGAAGATGTTCAATCTGACTCATTTACATTTATGTGCTTCGTAACGTTACTACTCCACACCTCGTTAGACGTCGTTACTGCAAAACTTCACCTCGGTGACTTGCCGCAAGTCGGTTTAGTTTATGCGGAAGTCAGCCCGCCACAACGGTACACATAAAAATGGTCGCCGCTCAGACCTGCTGCGTTGATTTGAATGGGAATGTCTGTTCTACTCCTTTAATCTATTTCTATAGTCATGCACTCCTTTTGAATTTTGTAAGTTCTGGGGAGATGCTTTGCACCAGCTGACCATCACTGATCATGTTGTGAAAATCATGTGACTAATTGTCAAAAGTACTGTTCAAAGCCTGAGGCAGTAAGCAGAATTAAATGACAGTTAACAGTCATGATTATTTGGGGGGGGGGGGGGCGGGGAGTCAACGGTGACATCACAACGACACCACACACTCGCTGTCGTACAGCTGTAACCATGTCACAGCTGATTAATGAATTCATCAAAACATCGCTGAGCTCTGCCGGCTCATGACGGAGTGTCGAAGCGTCCAAATGTGGCGCCACACACAAGCAGCGAAGTGTACGTTGAAGGGCGACTTTACTACTTACCCTGCACTTATATGCCCTCTGTGTAATGGATATCAAGGCTTAAGTGGTAATGCTGCAATAAAAAAAAAGATACAGGGAGAGAGAAGGAAAGAGGAGAGAGACATGGAGAAAAGGAGGACGAGGGAGGGAAGGGAGAGAGACAGAAAGGTAGGAGGGGCAGGAAGATGAAGGAGAGAAAGGAGACACAGAGGCAAGGAGACAGGAAGGAAGAAAAGAAGCGTCAGAAGAAAGAGTTAGGGAGGAAGACAGGAAAGAAGAGAGTTAACGAGAAATAATGGAGACAAAAGAGAGACGATGGAAGAGGCAGATGCAAAAGATAGATGACAGACGAGACAAAAATGATAGAGGAGAGAGACGAAGGAAGAAAGAGAGGGAAAGAAAGTGATGGAGGAAATAGTGATGAAAGACAAAAGAATAGGCAAGACAGCAATAAATGACTAAATGAGACAAAGAGAGAGACAGAGCTCTTCAGTTTGTGCTATGAATCCTGTTTTCCTACAGAATGAAGCCTGTCTGTCTGAGTCCGTTGTGTCCTGACACACATCTATGGTTTATATTCAGCTATATTGATCCCCTCTCTTCTTTTAATCTCTTGTTTCTTCTCAGTCTCTGCCTCTTCATCTCCATCTCTCTGTTTTACCTCTGTCTGTGTCTGGCCATGGAAAATGCTAAATGAGGAAAATGTTCAACATCCCGAGAAGGAAACCTCCCTGTTAGCTCAGAGTGCACAATAGGCTATTAGCATCTATCTAGCGATCTGATCCGAGCCCTGGATTTTAATAAAGTGGTGGATAGTTTTGTGCAGAACCTGGTGAGGAAGAAACACCTGTTTTTAAGGTCAGACAGCTCTCACTGTGTGTTTATGGCTTTTAAATTAATTGTGTGAACGTTTGTCAGGCTTTATGATCAATGCTTTGATGATCAGTTTGACCTACGTTTCTGTTTGAATGCGTGACCTAGTGACAGACTGATGGCTTCACATCATTATTCTTTTATTTATATATATATAGCAGGGCTGTCAATCGATTAAAATGTTTAATTGTGATGAATCGCGTGATTGTTCATAGTTAATCCTGATGAATTGCAAATTAATCGGATATTTTTTATCTGTTCAAAATGTACCTTAAAGGGAGATTTGTCAAGTATTCAATACTCTTATCAACATTGGAGTGGGGAAATATGCTTGCTTTCTGCATATGTATATATTTATTATTGGAAATCAATTAACAACACAAAACAATGACAAATAATGTCCAGAAACCCTCACAGGTAAAAAATATGCTCAAATCATAACATGGCAAACTGCAGCCCAAAAGGCAACAACAGCTGTCAGTGTGTCAGTGTGCTGACTTGACTATGACTTGTCCCAAACTGCATGTGATGTGTCATAAAGTGGGCATGTTTGTAAAGGGGAGACTCGTGAGTTCTCATAGAACCCATTTTCATTCACATATCTTGAGATCAGAGTTCCCCTTTGAAAATGGCCATGCCAGTTTTTCCTCGCCAAAATTTAGCGTAACTTTGAAGCGTTATTTAACCTCCTTTGCAACAAACCAATGGATTCCTTAGGTTTTCTACTTTCATATGATGCCAGCACATTTTTTTTAACGCACTGGGTAGCCCTGTGCGTCAAACTGTGACGCTCGCAGTTTGAAACACGTTCGTGGTTAACGTAGTGAATTCAAATAAAACTATTTGGTCATGTTTAGGGCAACAAAAGTACTTGGTTAGGTTTAGGAAAACATCATGGTTTGGGTTGAAATAAAAATGTGTTATGTAGCCTGTGTAAGTTTAGTAGTAAGCGTAAATAAGTCAGCGTTGACTTTTGGTTTCATACAGGACACGGATCATGTTTTGTCCCACTCATTATTACCTATCCCAATATATATATTCAATATTCAACACTGATTTGTTTGTAGGCTTATATGTGAAATTCAACCATCTTTCGAAAATTCGAAAATTAAATGACAAGCGTTTTAATGCGCTTATATACTAAGCGCTGAAATAATTGTCCCCCATGCTGATGATCCTATGGTACTTTCATAAGCGCATACATGTCGGTTAAATATGGTCACCCTATAATAGCTGCCGTTTCTCACTGGAAGTCCATATGTCATGGTGGCCAGCTAGAGCTGACAAATGTCAAAGTTTGTCTATATTTAGTTGTCTATATTTAGGCCAACATTGTACATTATGTCAGTTTTTTGTGAGTAGCTCCTCCGTTTCCGTTACATATTGCACTGTGGGAAATAGTGTCCATCAGCAACAGGACACATGCATGGCGCTGTGGAGACTGAGGCCGTCATGGTAGCTGCCAGGCTGTGATCTATCTTTGTGGTGAGGATGAAAACAGTCTCTAATGACTCTGCTGAGCTCCTCTTTCTCTTCTCTTTCTCTCTGTCAGTCTGTAAAATGAAACCAAAGCTTGCTGGCTCACTCACTTCCTCTCTTTAAACTTTTACGGTTAATAAACTTGGATTCTTTATCACACTTCATGAATACGATGCAACACAAAATGCTTTACATAAAAGTGACTAATTAAAGAAATATAATAAGCAATCTAATCTAATAAGTAAAAAACATATTTACATTCAAACAAGGATTCATTTGAATATTTTAATCAGTAAAAAGCAACATTAAAAGTGTCTTAATATTTAATATGTGTCATCCGTATTTATTTTATAATACTTATTTATTATATTCTTTATTTTTAGATGTAAGAAATTTATCCATAGATTTATATCACAAATGAATGTAATCAAGTTGTCGATAGGAGTAATTCGGACATATAGATATACAGCTAGGTATCGTCTGCGTATATAGAAATTGACATTGTGTTTTCTAATAACTCAGTGCCACAGACTGAAAAGAATTGGGCCTAAGATAGAGCCCTGAGGGACACCACGTGTTAAATATATTTTATCTAAGGAGTGGTTGTCCAGGGCGATCATCAACAAATTATGTGGCACCAGGGAATGTGACAAGGAGGAAGTCCATGTAAGAGTTGAACTTATCAAACAATTTATTTGAACTAAGCTTTAACCAAAGTAAACTTTAAAGTGTCAACGTTGCGGGAGGGACATTCTTGTTCCCTTCCTGTTCCCTTTCCTTCCGTATTTCTCATCAACCCTCTTCATCTTCCATCCATCTTTCTCTTCTTCTCTGTATCACTATTTTCTCCTAACTTCTTCCTCATCTCGACTCTCCTCATCATCTACAGCTATCCATCTTTCTCTCTCCATTTCTACATTCCCTTGCCTTACCTCTCTGCTCTGTCCGTTCTCTCTGTTTCTCCGTATTCACTTGAAATGGCTGCTTCAATAAAACATCACCTTGATGTTTCTATTGACGTTTAGCAGCCCTTGACTCTTAAAACCTCTGTATAACAAACTGATGTGTTTGCTGTGAGTGCTACCAGCTCTTGAGGCTCAACACTTGACTCAACCCCATTCAAGTGAATAGAGAAATGCTTTACGGTGGAATAATGCCTCTCAGCTGCCATATTGGAAGGCTTAACCTCTTGGTCAGCAGCGGGTGTTAACAGATGATTGAAGTCTCAATAGATGCAAGCAGATGTGGTTGATTTCTGCTTATTTAGCCTGGTTCAATACGTATGAACCAGTGCCTGCATATCAGATTTTGTCAGAAATTTTAAAATGTCTGTTGTTGCTTGTGAATAGCCAAATTCTGCACGTCATGTGAGTTACTAAATTACTTAGTGTCCGACTTATAACAACAGTCGCCGGCAGACTTTATGAGCTGCTAGCTAATTAAGCTAGTAATAACATTATCTCCATTAGTTGATTGTAAACTCTTTGGCTGACTTTTTAATGTTTCCAGCTTGTTTTAAATCTTAGATATGAACATGATTTCTACGTAGGTGATATTGTGCTAAAAGAGAGAGTCAACACCCTCACTAGTTGATAATCCATTGAAATAAAGGAACAGCATCATTCTTGTATTGCAGTGTAAAGCTAGTAAGTCCCAGTGTTATAAGTAGCCTACTAGTGCAGTGCGCGTTCGGGGCGTGGTCGTTCGAAGTGCGTATCCATTCAGAACTGGCCGATTTGCTTGGCTCCCGTTACGGTTAAGTTACGGTCACTGATCGGTATGATCGTGACAGTGATGATCATAGTTACAGTGTTGATAATGATAATGAAGATGATTGCGATGTACTCAGCATTTTTGTGACATGACTGATTGCGATGGTGATGAAGACTATGTTGGTGGACAATTGTGATGATAAGAAAGACGACTGTAATGAGACCAATTCTTGTCATGTGATGAGAATGGTTTTGACTGGTAGATACTTGTGAGGATGATAAGGATGATGATGATGATTTTTTTGAGAACTACTACATTTTGAGAACTAAGTTGATTTGCTTTCTTCCTGAGGGTGAGACGAGAAGATTGATATCAATGTCATGTTTGTGTGCTGGCACATAAAAAGGGACAATAATGATTACTTAGATGACTAAAATCATGATTGTGCTTAAGATGAGAATTTGGATATGGTTGATATGGTTACAGATGATGATGTAACGATGGCTGTGATGTTAGGGGAATAATTATATTTCATGATAAAAGGGAAGAGGGAGGCTGTGACAGCTGACTCACACAGAGAGAATTAAATAGAAAGAGAAGGCCAGAGATTCTCCGTATTTTCTGCTGATCTCGTTTGCAGTTAGAGACGCATTTAGCAACACACTGATGTCTACGAGAGAGACTGAGAGAGCTGATGAAAGACAGAGGAACCCTGCTTTATTGATCCTATTGATTCAACCCTTACCTTTAAAGAACAGCCACCCCTCCCCCCTCCATGCTCTCACCCCTCCTCAAACCGGTAAACCCCTTTTGAATAATATAATTGCGTATTTGATCCTCACTGTAACCTCGACGAGAGGGAAAAAAGCCTGATTGAATCACTCGAGCGTGCTCTTTCTCCATTGACGGCACACTGCGTTTGTGTGTGGGTGGGTGATTTTGATTGCTCCCTTTTTAAACGTAAATGTGTCTGCACTTTTTTTTTTTTTAAGTCTAGGGTGAACTGCTGCTGAGCTGCTTTTCATTGAGCTACAGTAAGCAGAAAAGGGAGAGACAGACAGACAGAGGGAAAGGTGTATTAGAAATCTGTTTACAGTATTTAAAATTGTATTTCATCGTTTCATTATTTATTTGTTGACCTATGTGAAACATTTGTTTTAAGTTTTGTTGTTTGTTGAGGAGATTCTTCGCATGTGAGATACCTTTTTTCCCGCTAGCACTTCAGCAAAAGCAAAAAACCCTATACAACTACAATAATCAGACCAGTACTGCCTCCCTATATTTTAAATCTTCATTCGTGCCAATTGTTTATTTGAAATTATCCAGCAAAATGCTTTACATGCAGTTTGTGAACAAATTAAAGTAGTCCCAACTTAATGTTGGTTACGTAATAGACACCTATATACATGACAAAAAGACATCGTTGAAACCAACGTATCCTCATTCAATGATTAGTATGATATCTTGCGAAAAGTTATTCCTCATTTTTGTGCGTTTTCCTACGAATATCCAGCAACATATGTCAATTTTTGCACGTTACATGCATACAGTCTTTTCAAAATAAATGTCCGTATTCACACGAAACAACTTCCTTAGGTTTAGGAAATAAAACTACTTAGTTTTACTTACTATTTACTATGCTACTTGGGTTTATGAAAATATTGTGTTGCGGGTTAAAATAACTGCGGAAGTGAAGCTACTTAAGTATGTAAATTACCTGACAAATAAATTAACGTTGATTTCTAGTTTTGAATACCGGTCTCGGATACGAAATACAGATCTCGAGGGCGAAAGTGATTCTTTCACCCACACCCCCCCGACCTCCTCCCTAAGTAGCGTTCGGCGCTCTTTATACTTCCTGGTTCCCAATTACGTGGATTAAATACGCACTGATTTCGTGGGATGGATACGATTGACAGTGCATTACTTTTTGTAGGTATAGCTACGAACGGTGTATGAGAACAGCCTGCTGAAACACACAGATGAAGCCAGCAATGTTACGTATGTACGGAAGAGAATTAAGGCCACATGTAAACAAAATATTTGATATATTTAAACTCAAATAAGTGTTAACGTGGGCCTAATCGTCTTCCGTACCTATGCCATGTCTAAAAGGGAAATTGTTATATTACTAAGTGAGCACTGATTTGGTGATTTCATGATCAAATTACATCCAGATATCTCAATTAAAACTGGGCTTAATTTGGTTGAGAAGTAAAACATGTTTTTTGTTGTTGTTGTTTTTTGTCCTTTTGTATGTTTGAGTTTAGAGTATGGTTTGAAATGTTTTTGACACTATAGTGCAGATACAATATCTGGGTTTTAGTACAAAGTGTCAACACAATTATAATTTTTTTCTACCTAAGCCTTTTTTTTTCATTTAATAAAACAAGCTGTTATCTCATATACATATAATAGTAAAATGTATTATAATTAAATCAATGATCAGACACACTTTCAGTACTTGACAGCTTTTGTGATTAGCCATCAGAAGCACCGGGAAATGCACTACCTATTTCAAAGTGAAAACAACACGGGGGCAGTCACACAGAACTGTATACCGTTGTGTTTAATATGCATGCATGAAATATGCATGGAAATAATATTGAAAATAAAAACCTGTATACTCTTTTCTGTCAGGTGGAAGTACCTCCAGTTACTCACAGCTACCAGAGCTTCATGATGATCAACACAAGTCCAGTCAGGAAATGCCAGGTGCAAAACAAACACTACAAAAGTGCACAAATATTTATATTTATATTTATTCCTGTAGTCTTAATTATGGAAGTGCAACTCTTGAAAATGAAGACACTATTTTGGATGTATTTGTGTATGTATATATGTGTGTATGCACCAAAAAAATGTTCATTTATCAAACAAATTTAGCCCAGTTTTAACCTACATGCTTAAACATAGGCTATTTTGGCCTGAAAACGACCAAATCATTATTATTGTTATTATAATAATTATTATTATCCACTATTATTAGTAAATCACTTCTTAAAACATTCCTATAAGAAAGCTTTTTGTGAATATTTCATATGTCTGGTTTTACCATTCCACTCCATTTCATGCTTTCATCTATTATTAACCGTATTTTTATCCTCCTTGTGTTTTATTATCTTTTTTGTGTGTTATATGTATTATTTTGTATTACCCTTATCATATCATTATGAAGGTGGAGACATTCATTATTCATTAGTCATTAAAACTTAAGGAGTACATCGGACAAAATGTCAAAACACTTTTAATTTCACATTAAAAGCCAAGTGGGTGGATTGTTTTGGCACTACCTGGATGACTGACACAGATGTTATTACTAGTGGTAGTAAAAAAAAACGTAGTATTAGTAGTTGTAGCAGCATAAAGCGTTGTACAAAGACGATGATAGTAGCAGTTCAGCGTAAACAGCAATAGTAAAAATAGCCTGTCTCTTCATTCACGTACACACTTCAACTCACAGTCCGATGTTTTATCACAAAGATCACCCAGTAAATAGTCGGGTCCAACGTCCAAGATCGTTTCTAGTTTAGACTTTGAATAAACAAGCGGAAAATTGTGACACAGTTTTGAGCTCATGTTGCTGTTTCTATAAACACTATATAACATGTCCCATCTATAAACATATTAATAATAAGTTGAACAACACCTTTAAATGCAATAAAAATAATCCTAATAACAATAATAATAATAATCCAGATCTCTAAAATAAAATTGGGAACAAAGTGAGATAAAAATAGATATGAAACAAGTCTATGAAATAGGTTAACACGTTCAAAATAAATCGTACCACCAGCAAAATGTGCATCAACATGAAGAGGGTTTACCGTTTATTTAAAAGACCAGGCAGATTCTGATGCTATCATTAATAATAATATTATTACAGTGTTATTTCCATTCGTCCATGTTTTTCCATTTGCAATTTATTGACATTTTACGTGTGACGATTCAAAGCAGACGTGTCTCTTTCGCTCTCTGTCTGTGTCACACACACACTAAATGTTTTAATCCCAGTGTGTTTGTGGCTCCTCATATTCACAGATCAATAGTACCACCTGTCAGTGGCAAACTGTATTACAACTCCTGGCAGTGTGGAAGATTAACATGAATTCTTTATAGCATTTCACCTATTTACTTAGAGAGCAGCAGAAGAAGAATCGCCACCTATGTAATGAACAACAGGGACTTTTAAATTTAAGTAAATCCATCCAGCAACGACCTACAATGATAAACAAAACAAACACTAAATAAAATCGTGTTAGGAATAATACAAATTCAAAGCAGGTACACTGTACTCCGAGTAAACATTAGGTTTACGTCTCCAAATATACCAAACACATCAGGCTGCGATTTGGGGAAACATGTCTAAAACGATATACACATGTAGAATATTTCCATGTGATGAAATGGGGCAGCCATAAAAAAAAAACATGCAGTCTGTGGTTTGAATGTTTCACTCTGTGTAAACATCATATATAATGAGTGTATTGATCATGAAGGCTCTAACAGAGACAGAGAGCAGCAGAGAAACAAAATAGCTAGCGATCTTTCATTTGCATCTGTCGTCAGGTCTCTAAACGCTGTGATAAGCTGAGAGGAGACGGGAGGAGTGGGGTGTGTGTGTGTGTGTGTGTGTGTGTGTTTGTGTTCTTGTACAGCTATCTTTGTGAGGACCAGAGCTTTAGACCTTCAGAGTGAGGACCTCATTTAGGGACAGACCTTCAAACCCACGTGTGAGGGTTCAGACTTGGTTTTAAGGTTCAGGTTAGAATTAGGATGGCCATCACGGAAGCATAGCACCCACCCTCCGGTTCCGCCACAGGTTAACACTGTAAGCTCTGTCAACAGTGTTGCCTTTGTTAGTGCTGTTAGCACAATTAGCTCCAAGTCGCGGGTCAGCTGTTGCCATGTTGAGAGCCGTGCAGAGACAATAGATATGCTCCCAATCTTGCATTTAGCACCTTTAAGGTTGGGGTAAGGGACTAGGGAATGAGTATCTTCACAAATATAGAAGTACAACGTGATCAGCTGGGCTCTGAGTCATGGATATATTGTTGGTACATTATTGCCTTTTAGTTCTGGTGTGGTTTGTGTTCATCCTGACAAATGAACTAAGAGGGGAAAATGTGATTTCACATGGACTCACAGGTGACTCATTGATTGGACAGTTTTGCTGATGTCACTAGGCATTTCCGAGCTCCATGAACCCACAGGGGAAAATCTAATTCTGGTGAATGACAGAAGGTCAGTCTGCACTTCATTGCCTCTTATATATCCTCCACCAAGAGATAACCGATTATGAACACCCGGTTAGAATGTTAACGGCCGATTGAATGGGCGTTATCAGCAGTTATTACACGGCTTGGATGAATACGCGACTCTGATTGGTCAATCACGGCGTTCTTGGGCCTGTTATTTCTTTATAGGAGACAGGTGCTATGTATAACAGACTACTATAACAGATTACTGGTGAAAACGTACTAAATAACTAAACATTCATCATTGCACTTCACCCTGCATCTCAAAATTTCACATTGCATTTTACTTCTCATATGATTCTGTTGTGTACTAATGACTGAAATATCTGAGCTGTATTGGTAAAATTTAGTGATGACACAGTGGAAGACTCAGACAGATATCAGATGTACAGGAACAGAAAATATACATGAACTTCTGTCAACAAGACCTTCAGTTTTTGATTCATACAAGTCACGCTACTAAATCCTCCTCCAATATTTAACTGTTGTTCAAATAATACAAACAACACTAACACTTTTATGTTCTGTCTCTTCTTCCTATCACCCCTTTTCCTCTCTTGTTGTCTTCTTTTCCCTTCTCCTCCCCCAACGCTCTCCCCTCCCTCCTCGCAGCGTGCAAACGGAAGGAGCAGGACGGGGGGAAGGACCGCAACAACACGCCAAAGAAGTCACGGTTGGTCTTCACTGACCTGCAGCGGCGCACCCTGCTGGCCATCTTCAAGGAGAACAAGCGACCGTCCAAGGAGATGCAGCTCACCATCTCGCAACAGCTGGGCCTCGAACTCACCACCGTCAGCAACTTCTTCATGAACGCCCGCCGCCGGAGCCTGGACAAATGGACAGACGACGGAGGTAGCCCGGGCGCCCAATCTTCAGCGTCCAGCACTTGTACCAAAGCGTGATAATAGATGGCGAGGAGGGGGAGGGGAAGGGAGGGAAGTGACAGGGAGGTGTCTCGGGTGGGGTGGGTCGATGGAGGTACGGGGAGGGATGGAGGGGTCGCGGGGGTCGCGGGTCGAGGTTTCGTCCGGTCGAAGCAAGGAGGAAAACCAAACTTTTTACATTTTTTTCTTTGTTTGTCTGTTTTGCTTTTGTCGAGGGTGACAAACTGAGAGAGGGGCTGCTCACTGCGACGAATTGTTTGTAGCCTAACCGCCTTTTGCAAATCCATTGTGAATCCAAAAAGAAGCTGAAGGGTAAACTCACCTATAAAACATAGAAACCTCACTGGGGAAAAAACTTCTAAATCATAGACTTTCACTGCTGATGTCTCTTTTAGCTGACACACTAGCCCAAATACCAAAGACTAGAAGACAATGTATGTTTTCTATTATGCAATATAAGCTAGGAACCAACCAAACAAACAAGAAACCAAAGGAAGCTTTATGAAAAATTCTCTGGAAATATTGTGGTATTTTGACCTTCAAATGTCCCAAAGATAGCAATGACACATCTGACTGGGGCAGAGTTGAAGACTTAAATATTCAGAAGTCGGGTTTCGGAGATTGCGCAGTCAAATTTAGACAGCTGTCATAGCTGAATTGTGATTTAAAACAAAAGGAGGTCAGTTTGTGCAGCTGAGGGTGAAGTTGGACTGGAAATTAAATCTATTTTTTTTAACCAAACCAAAGAAGGGGCATTTCTCGGTCATAAGAAACCATACGATGTTTGACTAACTAATCTTCACACGAGGCCCACTTACTAGCTTGGACAGAGTGTGCTTAGTATGCTCAAAAAAAACAAGTGGATGTTTAAATTATTTTGTCAAACATACAATGATTTATTTATCCAAATCAGTAGGTTGAGGCTTTAACTGGTCAGCTTATATATCTGTTAATTAATGGAGAAAAAACAGTCCAACACATGTGTTAATGTAGCTGTGCAGTCTCCGATTTGAACCGTCAGGCTCACACACACTAACAGAAAAACCAAAGTCCGCTTTCCCCCTGAGATCAGAATTGAAGAGTTGGCTTCCAAAATGTTCAATATCCATATTTAAAAGGAAATATGTACCTGAAGTTGATCTCTGGAATATATATGATCCAGGTTGTAGATGGATTATTATTTTCTTAAATAATGACAACTAAACTAACTTATTATTTTTTAAACAAAATGATGAGATTTCTGTCATTTTTTTTGGAAAAAACTCTTAAATTTTACCAAAAAAGAGAGCAACATGTATTGATTTGACTCTTTAAAGGGGGCAGTGAAGATTCTTAAAGTTAGGAAATGGCCAAATATGCAAGCACAAACACACAGATACACAAACATTCACCGACATACAAGCTTTCCCTCTCAGCATACTTAGCGTTCTGTGGAGTATTAGTGTATTATATATGAATATATACAACGTATGTGAGCACAATCTTGAAGCACATTTTCTTTGCAATAGAACCGGGGCTCTCTGCCAAGCCGAGTGGTCTTCACATCTTAGAAAACTCAGGATACCATTTTTTCTAAACAGTGGCTGAAATCCATTCGGCATCTGTCGTTACGCACTGCAATGTACGGACGTACAAACACACACGTAGACACACTCTGTTGCAGACAAGCAAATACACCTGCTTTACAGAAACACACACACAACTTTAAAGAGTCATTTCCCGAACGTTCCCCAGAATTCACGCCCTGACCGAAACATTGTCAGCTAAACCAAAGCAAACCAAAGTTTACCCTGGCTTCACCCACCCATCATTTGTGTTACCATGGTAACTCATCCATCAGGGCAGCGGTTTCCAGCTTAGCATCTTCATCAATTAGAAAAAAGACGCTATTGAAAAACGCAAAAAAAAATCTAGTGTTTTTTGATGATGACAGCTGTAACTGAACTTTTTTACAATTTGAGCCAAATCTGTGGTCGAAAAGGTGGAGAACTAAATGTAGATTTGAAGGCATATTTTAATGCACAAACAACATGCATCTTCTCTACAGCTACAGCTCTCTTTCAGAGACCAAAGAATTCAGCCTGGATTTACACAAACACAAAAGGCTTTATCTGTGAGTTCTCCCTTTGGGTGTAACATAAAATGGGGAAAGTCCCTGCTCAAATATATATGAAATTTGTTTGGACACAGAACAACCAGAAAGTCAACAATCCCTACGAAAGCACCAAGAGCTCCTGGGCTTTCAATAAATCAGCAGAAGCCACAAAACACGGTCGGTTTCTTGAGCCATTTCTGCCAAAGTATTGTGAAATGAGCACGGACAGCACAAGAGGTAGTTTGACACTTCAGGCATAGGTATGCTTCAGACATGTCGTCCGACTACATCTAAAGACAAAACTGTTCCAAATGATTCAAGCGTACGGCCCTTATTACAGAAGGGCTGTCTAGTTTGTAGGTAATATGATCAAAACTTAAACTCTTACCTTACTCAACACGTAATCTACCAAGATTTGCACAATCTTCCAGTGCCCATGTCCAGAGTCCGTGCATATTTTACGACTTTCTGACCGTGTTGGTCTGTCATTGATAAAGAGGTTCTTGGTTGAAACTTGCTCAGAGCCTAACGATTTGTCCCTTTGGTGTAAATCCAGCTGTAGAACTAGGATGCTTTCTGGAAGCCTCAAGCTGCCATCACAGATGCCCAAAAAAACAAACCACAAACTCTCACCACATCGAGTGACAGACACAACAGCCGAACCAGTGAACCGTCTGAACCCGCGGAGGACGAACTGTCCAGGCGAATCAGGGCCTTTGTAATAGTTAAAGAGGACAATCTAAAGACGATGCCTGGCAGGTCCGTCTCTTCCAGAGGGTCAGCGGGCTGGAAACTAGGAAGACAGGTATAAATGCTGCAAACGCTAATAAGGTTAATTCATCAAGATGAGAAAGTGGAACTTTTTCCACTTGTAAATTAACTTGTTTCCTTGTTGATAGTGGTGAAATTTACCACTCAACAGGTGTTTTTGAGAAAAAAAGTTTGAGGACAAAACTTGATATAAAACTCAAGATGGAATTTGTTTGCAGCATAGTAGAGTTGAATGCTTGGTAAAAAAAAGACGGATGGACTGAGACACAGAGATAAAATTTCCCTGACTGTCTTAGTGTCCATACAAATTTCGCCAAGCATCCATCACTACCAAATCCCACAACACCCATTGATATACTTTGATACCGTCACACTGTACAGCCTTTACACATGATGTAAATACTAACGCACCCAAAGAACCTCAACCGCCACCACCTCCTGCTCCATTTTAACAGCCTTACCATCTGCAATCACCTCATCAATCATCTCTCACTCAAGCTATCGAACCAAAAATAGAAACAAAACCAAAGGAAAGGCGTCAGTCAGCAGCCCCTACTCCTTAGAAACACCAGGCTGAGTCCCAGTCTGGTTAGAGGCAAGCCAAAGGCTTTAAGAACGATTTAAAATAAAAAATGGACACTTGAGACTTTTTCTATTTATTGACAAATCGAAACCAAAGAAAACCTTTTTCTGCACCTAACTGTTCCAACAAACGGAAAAAAACTAACTGAAGATGGAAGAGAATTATTACCAAAAAAAGAAAAAAAAAATAACAAAAAAAAAGAGTGGTGTCGACAATGCCGAAAATGGAGGATGTCGACAACGACGAGAAGGAGGATAGAAGAATGGATGACATCACGGGATCGGAGAAGTAGCTTTGTTCTGCCTGATGTTGCGTCAGGCCATCTTTAAGGGGAAGCAAGTTGGGGACTGAAAAGGGTAAATCCACACGGGAAGGAGGGAGGGAACCAACGGATGACGCCGTCAACCATTTTCTTCCCTCCGACCCCCAAAAAAGGCAGAACATTAATGTGTCTCTCACGGTTGAAGAGTGTCTTTAACGTGTGCCTATGCAGTTTTTCAAAGTAAAAAATGGTTAAAAGAACAACAGAAACCTCATCAGCTAACAAACCAAAGATTCACTGTTAACTCCAGTCGCAGTCCTCCTCCCCCCGAAAAGGAAAATCTGGTCTTTTAACCCACTAATTATTATTCTACTACATCGGTTGCACACAAAAATTTCTGGGTTAGCATGTAGGCTAATCAAGCTTGTTTATTTTTTTAACTTTCAAGCCTGTAGCATTTCCTTCGTTCTTCTACCCTTATTAAAGTTGACAAAGTTAGCCAGGATGCTCAATCACAGTTTCTTCTACTATTATGCTAGCGAATAGCTAGCTTAATTTCTCCACAGTAGACATTCATATAGGTCTGTACAGTATTGTATCTGTCAAAGCTAAAATGAATACATCTGGTATTTTGATTGGTGATTCCTCCAGCATGGCGTCAACACGTGCAGCCATCATAGTAATAAATCCTTCACACCCATGACCACGCAAACGTTCGAAGGTTTCTCAGATGGCTGCTGTTGCTGTTTGTGTGTTTTGTTTTTTTCCACCACAAGTCATTACCTGCTCCACAGGACAAAGTCTACCTCCAACAATCTCCAGCAGTAGAAAGAAAAGCTGCCAGACAACAGTACAGAGACGGTTTATTTTCCCCTGCTTCACGTCCATACAGTTTGACACAAGCAGCTCGGTGCGTCAGCATCGAGCAAAAAACATCAACGAGTTGTTGACTGTTAATCAAATGCTTCCATCTTCCATTTTTGCTTCCACCCAATCTGGGGATTCAAATAGGCCACTTTTTAAGCTGACTGTTGTCTGGAACACTTCTACTGCGGAGAGAGTGACAATGTAATGCTATGTGAAACGTACAGTACATACCAAAGATTTTCTGCTGTACAAACAGTAGCACACTTGACACCTTTTCTTTTCTCCATTTAAAGAGTCCAGAACAGATCCTGGATCTGTGATCTAGATCCATCAATGTCTTTTACATTAAGTCACTCACAGTGTTGTTGAACTCACCGAGTTTTTTGACTTTTCAACCCAAACCTAGTAGAAACCAGCTGAAGTAGACGGACTCAAGCAGGATTTGGACCGTTTATGACCAATCATTTAATCTACAAATAAAGGTACAAAGTGAAAAGAGAAACTAACTGAAGAACAAAATGTTATCTATTCTGAACACTGAGTTTCAACGAGGCATCAAATTAAAAACAGGCCTCCTCGATTTTTTTGCATTGATAGTAATATGAATTTGAAACAGATAAACAACCCACTGAACACCAGACCACAATGAATGGACTGAGGACCAGAGGATGAATGTTGAGATTTGGCTAACGAAAAAAAAAAAGTACTGCTGGCTTGGGTGGAAAAGTTTTGAAAGGTGGAGAGCAATTTTTTTAAATGTCATTACACCACATTTAGTTATAGCCCACACTGCCATGCTGGAGGAGCCTCACAGAGAAAGTGATGATTGGACACGCTAACTGTCCATAGCTACCATAGCTTGTTCTTTAGGGGGGAGGAACTATGCTTCATATACAACAACAATAAATGAAACAAAACCAAAAAAACAAGTACGCCCGCTGAGAGAAACTGCTAAAATATCGGTCAAATAGCTTTATCCTTAGTTTTCTCTCTCTTTCTGTATGTAAAGCTTCTAGTCCAAAGAAATCCTCCGCCCACCTGATCCACGCCATCCTACTGACCGCGCCCGACGGAGGGGCGTGGCTTGTGGCTCAGGGGGGTGGCGGCCATTTTCCATTCCCACTTGCAGTTCTGTCTGGATGTAAAACAGGCTAAACCTGCCAAACCAAAAAAAAATGGGTATGAAACCAAAAACTGTCCCAAAGAGGTTTTCATTGCTTGTTTATTTTCAAGTACTTACAAATTATTTGCCAATACTTATGTGTCTACTATTACTATGTTCATTTCCTAGGTTTTTTGCAATATGTGATTTTTTTTTTTATTTAATGTAATTTATGTTTTCTTTTTAATTGTGAATTAATTTAAGCGAACAAATTTTGTTGCCAAATCTCCCTCTGAACCCTTTTACCCTTGATGATTAGCTTTGCCAAAGTTTACATTGTATGTTCCCTTTTTCTTTCTGTTCAATGCTGTATTTATTTATGAGGTGTTTTAGAACACACTAGTTTTGTACTTAATAATTTAATGTTATTTAATTAGATGTAATTGTTTTTTGATGAATATTTATGAGTATTTAAGAATGTTAGTTGCATCAAAGATGCAGTGCTTAAGCCAGGCCTGTTAATTTATTCTTAGTTAGCTTTACTTTAAAAAGCAAATGAAATGTTGTTTTATGAATGTTTAGACATAATGACAGAACAATGTAGGAATGTCAGATTAGCGTACTTCTGAATGTCAACACTTGCTCTCACTTTTTAGCCGATCTAGTTTTTTTTTTTTGTCCTGGTCATGATTTTGCTTTTTTTTCGAAAATGAAAACAATCTCTTTATGACAAATAATAGCCTACCGAATGATGAGCACTGCATCTGTTTTTTCTTTTCCTTCCTTGGGATTTTTATGGCTAATTTATTGGTTGTTTTGTTTTTAATTTGTTTGCATCCTGCTGACCATTGTTGACACAAGCAATGAATTTCAGACTGATGTTCTAGTGACACTTGATCAGGTGTAAGTAAGGGCCACACGTTGACATAAACTGACTCACCAAAGATAACTGGAATCCTTGAGAGGCCAATAAACAGTGTGTGTTTACATCCGCGCAGCTCATAGCCTGGTTAAGGTCTTATTCGTACATTGACTTTATAAAAATTACATACGCTTGTTCAAAAGCACCATTTTATGCCCTAAAAAGAAAGATCACTACTTGTAAATTAAGCTCTTTGTGGACATTTTCTTGCACATTAACTCCTAGACTAGATTATTTGTTGTATTTTAGAATCAAACAGATTTTAGCTAAATGTCATGTTTCAAACACCTGCATAACTAAATTAAACAATATAAAAAATGCTCTTATATAGTCTATGGAAGGCTAAATGGTTAAAGGTCATTTTAATTATTTCATGATGAAGAAAAAAAATAGAAACTGTGATCAACTGTTGTGATCACAACCCTTAAGGAGCCCCTAAGTCGACATGAGCAGAAACTATTCTGGTGCGCACCAGAAACTTTAAAGAGTAACTTAACACTAAATCTATTCTTTTTTTAGGGTAACACTTTTTCATGGTAATTAGGTGATAATTAGTAAGTAACCTATTTGAAATTTCTTTGGAATTACCACCAAATTACCCCAATATTTACCTCAAAATGTATCGAAAATGATATGCTAAAATATGCCTGTAAAATGAAGTGTTACCTTTTTTAGTTATTAAATTACATGTACAGTCACTTTATTACACTATCTATTGATCCAGGTCTCATTTTATAGCGTTTACATTACAACAGAAGTTATTTTTCCTTTTTCCCGAGCATTTATGAAGCTAAAACGGGGTGTTAAATTTAACTTTCTGGTGTGCAATCAAAAAGTAGTAATTCCATCTGCACCAGATTTGCACCAGTTTCCGGTGCACACTTTGGGGCTCCGTACAATTCAACAAGCTATCAACAACATTTTAATGATCACAGAATAATGATGTTGTAATCAAGACAAAAATGCTTTTATTATCTCAACATAAGCTTCCCAAGTGAATAGTAATAGTAAGAATATCCTCTCCAACATTACGTAAAGACACTGAACTTTAGAGGAACGACATTATGTGCATTTCCAACTTTTTCTATGGTACTCTGTGTCGATATAAGAGCTTATCCAGGTTATTGCAAACAGAATGTGATGTTAACACACACCACCTCTACAGGAAGATACCTGCTGGGTTTCCCCATTTGTTCCCCGAATGTCGGTGTGCGTGACTGCGTGAATGCAAACACACCGACTTGTTTCGCTCGTTAGGAAGGAAAACTGAGGAGTCCCTTAAAGCTAGCTGCTTCCAAGACTGACTTTGTGTGCGTGTAAAAAGAAAAAAAAACTTTCTATTTCAATAGTGAGAACCAGAGAGGCTACCTCACTGACTTTCCATTTGTCCTTTTAATCGTGTTGATGAAACCAAAGAAACCAAAGATTTTTGTCCTCTTCAGTGCGGTCTGCGCTCAGCTCCATGCGTTTGTGCTCTCTGTTTAATGATGATGCCTCATTTTGTCCTCTTTTCTACTTATTCCTTTTCTCTCACTTCCTCTGTCTCTCTTTTCTCTCATTCGCTCTTGGCCTTGCATTGTCTCTTCTCCTCAAAAAAAGAATGAGTGTGAAGGGTAAAAAAGGCAGCGGCCGGCGTCAGGCTGGATGCTGGATATCAGGGAGTGCAAGCAGAAATACTCAAATCTATTTGTCTCGGTGATGGGCCTCAGAGCAGAGCGAGTTTTAATTTCAAATTCAGCAATATGACAAACAAAACTTCTGGGGACTGAGAAAAAGAACTCTGTTATAAATATGATAAACTGTACAATGTGAATGTGGCAGGTAGATAATGGTAACTAATGATGATCAAATATGGGCCCAGTGGGTTCTGCTTTGTCCATTGTTTTCCTGTAGGTAGCACAACCAAGACAAAAGTGTTCACACCATCATACCACCCAATTCTGCCCAATTCGGTCCTGGGACTTTTATATGCAAACATGAAAACAAACTGCTGTTTTTGCACTGAAACAAAAAAGCTGCAGATTTGTTATGGTCCTGACACCAGAAAAAACAAGTAGACCTTTAAAAACCATGACGGTCTTGGATGAGAAGATGAATCTCTTCTGTTCAGACACCCACATCCTTAATCAACAGCAAGCTTTATCTGAGCTATTTTTATTTCCAACAACATTCTCCCCTTTTTCTATTTCGCCTTGATGGCTGATTGTTACCAACTTTGTGCTGCGTAGCAACCACAGCGATCCAGATCTTACCCTTTGAGCAAAAGGCTGAACTTTTCTGTTTGAGCGGTAGGAAGCCTAATAACTACTTGTGGGCTGTATAATTGCCTGTAACTGACTCTAAAGCTTGTGCTGGTCATGTACTGAGGTACACCGGTGCTCTTATCTAGGCTAAAAGCTAACATCAGCATGCTAACATGGTCACAATGCCAATACTAAAATGCTGATGTTTAGCAGACAATGGGTACCATCTTCATTTAGCATGCTAACATTAGCTAATTAGCACTAAACACTCATTCGTCTTTCGGTATTGGACAAATAGAAAGTTTGACCTGATGATGGCGCTACATTAAAGGTCACAGATTCACCAAAAATATTACAATTTATCCTGATAGGACTGTGAATATGTGTACCAAATTTCATGGCAATTAATTTCATATTTGTTTTAGATATTTTAGTCTGGACCAAAGTGGTGGACCGATCAACCAATTGGTGAGCTTGGCTAAAAATCCAAATCTTACATACTGTATGTCATCGTAAAGGAGAACCAGCACAGTAGAGATCAGGACACACAAGCACACACAAACAATATTTAACAGGACATCATTGAAAAGGCCACAACAATCCTCAACTGTTGTTCCAGTGCAAAATATCACCCCAAAATGCAAAAACCTCAAGAAATGAAATCTGAGTGGTTGGTGAACTTCTTGGCTCTGCTTTGTGGACCCTAGGCTACCTCCACGAGACCAAAAAAAAGAAACACATACTGAAATCACAACCCTGTCTCCCACAAAATGATGTTCCCATACAACTAAACGGCATAACCAAAACACGTTTTGAGGGAAAAGTATTTTCTCTGAGATTACGGTCGCAGTTTTAAACAGTTTTAAACAGTTTTAAACACGTCACGGCTGGAAATCATGCAGGAGAGTGAAGGCTGAGGAGTCACATCTCTTCGTTGTAATCATTTGATTCAATTAATGAAACCATTGTTTTTTCATTAAAGCAGCAATATGAAAGTAGGATTAGGCACCTGGGATCTATACATCTAGCTGTGCCATTTTGCTTCCCTTCTTACAAGCATTCGGCTTAAAAATCAACCAGGGAAGCCAAATGGCGGAGGAACAAATTCTTGTTCCGGTTAGAGTCGAGGGTTGAGCCAGTTTTTCAGACTCCTGCTTTCGCACTTTGCTTTTCCAAACCAGGCCGCTTCGAAAACAAAGACGTAGAGATCGTTTTGTTGCAAAGTATGAGATAACCTTGGATGAGTGCCTTGCTTGAACCAAAGCGAAGTCTAGACCTCTTTGTTGTGCTGTAAACTTTATATTCCTGTGAAAAAATAAATACCTCAGCGCTCTGAGTTTCCTCTCGGCTCTCTGGAACTTTGCAATGCAATCAACGCAAAGAAATCCAGAGTGAATACCAAAGGCTTCCTGTTCTGTTCTTCTCTTCTCTTTTTCTTTCTCTCTTTTTTTCTGAGCTGGGTTTCCACGAGTTTTTCAGCTAATCATCTTCTCACAGCTGTCCAAATGTAAATAGCAGTTGAGTTAATAGCATCTGAATCTTATGTTTGTCAACACATGGAATAATGTGAATAATACATAAGTTGCTAATTTTCTTGGCCCTACAAAATAATCAAATATTTGTTTTGCTTTGTGATCATCCATGATCTCGCCATAACAAGTTATTTTGTGATGTCAAACCTGTTTTCTCATCACAGACTAATCTTTTCAAATCAATAATAATCTCAAATGGCATCCCGAAAATATATGTAATGTCTTGATAATGATACCTGATTATGACAATAAAAAGCAATTTAATGATCTCAATACAAGAACATTTTCTTGGGATAACAGGATCTCACGGGAAGGCGTATAAATAGCACGACATTTTAAGACATTCCACGTGTCATGATAACGCATTTTAGGCTGGTCATTTAACGCCACATCGTTACCGTTACCCTAACCGGTTATGTTTAGGCAACAAAACCACTTCTAAGTGCGTAAACTAAGTAAAATACGTACGTAACCAACGTAACATAAGTACGGATAACACGTCACAAACGTCACTAACTTCAAAATAACTCAACAACACTTTGGGACACGAACACCGGCCTCCTGGTTGAAAGTCCTGTGTTTGTTTGACCCAACTACCTCCCGCCTGCAATAAGTAATCTTTCTCACTTTTTATCCTACGTTACTAGCACCGAGCGTAACCTATTCACGCAGATGCATTTACATCACAGTCAGTACAGAGTACATGGCGTACACGACATGCCAAAAGCAAGCATGCCGTTGTTATTTCACGTGAAATGACGAATTGCCGTGTCATTTGTATGCCATTCAACGTAGTCTCGTACAACAGCTCATATGATATCTTACGAAAAAAGTTATTCCTCCTTTTTCGCTTGTTTTCCTATGAATGTCCAGCAGGAGAAAACAACTTAGTTAGGATAAGGTAAAAATCTACTTGGTTAGGATTAGGCTACAAAACTACTTAGTTCGGTTTAGGAAAAGATCAACTTGGTGACAGGATAGTCATTTTGAGATGAAAGGAAATCAAATTTTGTTCTTTTGACTAAAAGCAATGCTTCTTCTGAGATATTGAATTAGCAAATGTGCAATCTCAGGCTTACCACAGCTTCCTCTTTATCTGCACGACCATTAAAACAAACCCTTTTTAATACAAATACCTATTTGAACCCAGCTCGTTCCCTTTTTCACCATCCTCCCTTCTTCTCTTTCTTCAAATGGTTGCAAAGCTTTAAATGATGATGAAAAAACATGGAGGCAAACTTTTGCGAGTTGTGCGCAGACCGTGCTCTCTTTACCAAACTGTTGCAGATATACCTCATAGACACTAGTGTTAGGATGATGTTATAATAGCGTATGTCATAAATTATTCACTTGCTCTTCTTCCTTCTTTTTTTTTTTGGTAACTGTCTTTAAAACGAAAGAAATGTGGGGGAAAAAGCTTTACACATTTTTTAAGTTGTGATTTTTTTTTGTAATAGTTAAAAAGGTGCGCTAAAACCAAAAATGAAAAATGCTTGTCTTCTATGCTCTCTTTCTTGTTGATGTATTACTGTTTTCTCTCTGTCCCATCTGCCGAGGACTGGGGGATTTATAATTTACATTTTTTTTTTTTTTGGTCTCTTTTGAAGGGGTCATTGTCCCCTCCTGTGGAAATTTTTGGGGATTGGGAACATTGTTGGAATGACGCCCAGAATAATACCGGCTTCTTTGATCCATCAGTTTTGTTTTAAATCCAGCCACGTTTCAGTTAATTTTTATGCATCATTTTGTTTTGGTGTCCTTCCCTTCCTGTTCTAATGCTAGCGTCACAGTTACATTATCCATACAGCAGCGCTATAGCCCAGATTTTATGCATGAGTATATTTACGATTAGCTAGCTGTGTAATGCATTGTGATACTTATTATTAACCTTATTATTATCATCCTCTCATTTCATTTCCGATACTGTATGCTATACACACACAACTTTGTGTTGCATCTCGCATTAGTGTGACCTTTGACCTGCTGATATAAAACTTGTTCCTATTTAAATCGGTTTCATAGGGCGAAGTGTCAGCGTCTACACCCATGAGGTTTTCCAGGAGCTACCGACAGTTTACGGGTACATTTTATCAGATAATTTGGACACAAGTCGTTCCTGTGATGGGGACAGTTAAATACAACGTGATACAGGGGAAGTACAAATGGTTTTGACTAAAAAGTGAGAAAAGAAAAGATTGTTAGCCAGTGATCGTAGGCGCTCAGCGATCGCAGCTTGGTGTACTTCATTTATTTTTGCCAGTCCAAGCTTTAGCGATGTTCCCTCCTGTACATACATCAGACCGGCAATACGACCTCCAGCGTAGGCTCGCATGACCACGCCCCCTTTTGGGGGAAAACAATCCCGAGTCCCTCATAGACGGTAACAGCGTAAATAGAAGAAGTTGAAACATGTCTCCAAACTTCTACTTTAAACAAATAGTAATAATGCTGCCGAAGAGTTGCTGTGTAATTGGTTGCACCAACAATAAATCCTAAAACGCTGATCTCCGATTTGTTCCCCTGCCGTGTCCTAAAAAATATATAATAGAGGGGCTTTGTGGTAAGGTATCGCGAATGCTCAGGTTCAGGCAAGGTCGTAAAATGATTATTAGACATGTGTATAAAACAAATGTTTGTATAACAAGAGATGAATGCATACGAACTACAATCCAGACATTGGAGTCTATGGGCTCTTGGGTTTTCTTTCCCCCAAAAGGGGGCGTGGCCTTGACATTTTGCAAAGTAAACCTATATGCTGGTCTGATGTATACCAGCTCCCAAACAAAAAACATTTTTATTAATTTATGTTCATATATTTGATTTTTTCCAGTGGCTAAGCAAAATATTAGCAATTGATTTTAAACCAACTGTCCAATTAAAAAATACGCTAATATGAGTGACCCTCTGGTGAATGAAAGGATAGTTGTTCCCCGGTAGATTTCAGTTTTAACTGGACAGATAAATGATACTCTCTGGGTTTAATCATACAGCAGTCTGCAATTGAAACAAGTTGGCAAAATGCGCTTGATCTTCATCTTTGAACAACAAGAGCGAGAGAACAAATGGCCGAACGAACAAAATGAAAGTAAAGACAAAAAACAACATTCAAGTTACTTCTGCATCATAACATTTTTATTTCAAAGAGTTTCAAAGAGACAGGAATATCAAATGGTGAAGTTTGAAAGGCCAAAATAAATCCCTCAGTGTTATGAGTTTGTATTAAAGTTCATGCAGTGTTAAACCAAAGTACATTTTATAGCACTTCCAGTCCTACTTGTCTTCCATTTCTGACATCTGAACTTAGAAAATAGAAAAGCCTCCTCCCTACGAGGCGTTCGCCGCTTTTTATACTTCCCGGTTCACAATTACAATTATTGGATTCCATACAATTTGATTTTGTGCTGACCATCACAAAAAATATGTGAAATTCGTGTCTATGTACACGGATCAATTTTGTGACTATTTCACCAACTGCTGTGTGACTGGGCTGATATGGCATAGTTTAGTTTTCTTTTGTATGTTTTCTTTTTCGGATGGTGAAGTTTAGTTTAGTAAGATTTCCAGATGACTTTTAGCACAAAGATGAATGCGCAAAATGCTGAAAAACTGTGAACTGATGTTGATAAGGTCGTACACTACGATATCATCAATATCATGTTTCAGGACTTCGGGGGCTCCGCACTGAACAAATCAGATTAAATCAACACAATATAGATTTTACTGCATTTCCCATGTAGACAGAGTTAAGAGTTGGAACAAAACAAAACAATAAGTTTTGATTCCAACAAAAACAACAACAACAACAACAACAGTGAGGTGTCAAAGGTCAAAGAGGCAGATCCATTACATCAGTTTTTGAACAAAATCACAATCAGTCCACTTTTAAAGTTACTTTTTAGCTACTCCTTAGCTAAACATTATTGAAATGTATTACATTACTTATTCAAGCAGTTTCCTCCCCAAGCATCAAAGCTTGACCAAATTATCCAATCACACGCTCTCCCGCCAAAACCTCACCTAACCCAAAACATTCCTTTCTGTTTACTGACCCTCTTTTGTCTCCTTATTTGCCCCTTTCTTCTTGTTTTTTTTTGGTTTTTTTACCATTTTCTTTCATGGTTGTCATACAGTAATCAAAAATCAAATGATGCATTTTTATTTTTGACATTTGGTTGGAACAGAAAAAGAGAAGTGACTGAAAACTTGTGGTGTGGAATAAAACGATGATCAAACATGAAGGAGATATTGGGAGAATTAATGTTGTTCCACTCTATGTATAAAAGAAGAAAAAAAATCAATAAAGAAATCACAATGGTCTTATCCATGTACAACTTATCTTCCTGTTATTTTTTTTCTCTACTAAAAAATATCCTGATGGGACACGCAATCAGGTGGGTGGCGCCCACTCGGCTATTGCAAAAAGCAGTGGCGTAGGTTACCAAAGTAAGCTAATCAATAAGGTTATGAATAATGTGAATGAGTCAACGTTATCTGTGCTAAGTTTGGAAAAAACTGAAAGGTTTAGTTCAGGAAGTGGAGTTGTATGAGGTTACTGTTTTGTGAATTGAGTCTGGTGGCTTTGAAGAGAGCTAAATAACG
Organism: Sebastes fasciatus; assembly: GCF_043250625.1. Classification (NCBI taxonomy): domain Eukaryota; kingdom Metazoa; phylum Chordata; class Actinopteri; order Perciformes; family Sebastidae; genus Sebastes; species Sebastes fasciatus. The sequence goes on from NC_133813.1 coordinate 8,198,568, forward strand.
GCTTCCTCAGAAAGGGCTGTCTGACGGCGAGATAAAGTGAATGTGGACGGGAGCAGAAAAACTTATTTTAGCTACCTAAAAAGAAAAATCAATATCAGTTTTAGTGTACGCTGTATGTAGTATATATTCACTGCTTTACCTTGCTTGTTTAGTTGAAACTTAATAAGAAAATCACAAATACATTAAAAAAGAAGACCATGACGGGCATCATGTTTGTTCATCCTCTACTTCTCCTTGATATTTTTTCTCCATTTGCTGCTGCAAACTAATTTCCCTACAGAGATGTATAAAATCTGCTCCAATATTTTCTTTTAGAAGTCAGGTCAGTCTTTCCTCTCACCTGCTCATTTTCCCCCCTCTTCTTTCCAACCACTCCATCCATCAATCCATCTATTTCGTCCCGTCTCCTTTGTCTCTAATGACTCTATCACCTTCTGTGTCTCTTTCTACATCTCTTGTCCCTTCATTCTTTTCCCCTCTCTGTGTGTAATCATCCCAGCATCCATCTCCTCTCATCAATCCACCTCGTCACTTCTCTCCTTTAACCTCCCCCCCTCTCCTCTTTTAATCACTCCATCCCATCCTTCCTCTCGCTCCGTTGCCAAGGAAACAGCAGTCCATTCTGTAGCTGTTAATCTTGTGACATTGTCTTTCTATTACCTGTGGGTCAGATGCCTGATAAGGAGGACAAAGGGTGGGAAACCGAAGAGCGACTCGCTTTAAACGTTTGTAAAATGTTGGTCTTCATTAACGCGAGTGAATTCTGGTGGTGACACAACAGCCTGCAGGGAAATGTGTTTACTGTGGTAAACAAATACACTCATACAAACTCTCCAGGACAGCAGAAGTGCAATAAATCCTGTCTTTGTGAATGTCCAGGTTTTGTTGACACCATCTGATAAGAGTTGATTCAATCTTGTGCTCATTGTGGAGGCTGTTGTTGTGTATCACATTTACCTTTATAGTAAATATCCTGGAATCCCTTACACCCCATTCATGCATACAGACTCAAACACTGGAGACGTAAAACCATTCATTGGGAATTGAAGCTTGAAAATAATGCTGGCTCTGGCCACCACTACTGTCCAGCTTGTTTCCCAGTGTCTCTTGTGTCTTTCCTACCCCTATGTTTCCAGCTCTCCCCCGTCTGTCTGTGTCGGTGTGTGTGTTGGCATGGGATCCCTCCTTGCTCATTCAACTCACCTGTCCAGTCTGCACAGCTGCTTTCCATCGACTCCTCAACTCCACAGTATATCTACTCCGGTGTTGTCAGGCTATTAAATAGGTGTTATCAGTCGCTATAAGCCCCATAGATGTGGGTCAATAGGGGCCTTCTACATCCACTAGTAGGTTTTATCATGTATTCACATAGTAGATCAATGAAAGAAGGTATAAAAGAGCACGACAGCGGTGTAGTAGTTATGACAGGAGCAGAAGAGGAAGCCAAGCGCTGTAGTATAGACGGTATGAAACTCCATAAAGGGGTGGCGTTCGGGGACGAAGGATGGGACACAAAACAGTGTTCATAGTTATTCTAACCCAAAACATGGTGTTTTTCCCTAAACTTGTTGTAGTTGTATTGCCTAAACCTAAAGAAGTTGTAGTTTTGTTGTCTAAACCTAAAGAAGTTGTAGTTTCATTGCCTTAACTTAAAGAAGTTGTAGTTTTTTTTTGCCTAAACCTAAAGAAGTTTTAGTTTTGTTGCCTAAACCTAACTTTTGTGTTGCCTAAACCTAAAGAAGTTGTAGTTTTATTTCCTAAACCTAACTTTTTTGTTGCCTAAACCTAAAGAAGTTGTAGTTTCATTGCCTTAACTTAAACAAGTTGTAGTTTTTTTTGCCTAAACCTAAAGAAGTTTTAGTTTTGTTGCCTAAACCTAACTTTTTTGTTGCTTAAACCTAAAGAAGCTGTAGTTTTATTGCCTACACCTACCTGTTTTTTTGCCTTACGTTTTTGCCCTACGTTACGTTAGCTAACAAGCTTCAAAATGTCTCTCTCAGAGCCAAACATACATCAAGATGATTGTGATAATCGGCAATTCGAGAGCGAATGGACCAGCAAGTATTTATTTAATTTACCAGCCACAAGGATAAAGTGAAAGAAAAGGAATGTGCATGACCAGTTTAGGCCATGTTCCATGTAGTAATATATCTATTAACATACTGTAGGAGTTATTTGCAGCCATTAATTGACAAAGTATTCCATGTACTGTATCGTAGAAGAGTCTCACTCTGTCAGTTGTCCAAAACGAAAGTTCATTTTCTGCTTTCTTGTCCCATGCATGTTGACATTTAGCCATTACTTCCTTGTTTGATACCACACTTCCTGATTCCTCCCTCCTCTAACCTTTCCCCTCGCATCCTCATCACTCTAGCTCCCTCCCATGTTTTTATTTTTTTTGCTGAGTTAGCACGTATGCCCTTTTCTTTCCCCCACTTTCTCTTTTCTCTCCTGAATTTTATTTCACGGTCTCTTCATTATTTCCTTTCATTCTTCTCTCTCTCTCTCCCTCTCCTCATCTATCATCTCTCCTAACTCCTTCTATCTCCTCCTGCAGTTTTTCATCCAACAATTTTTTGTACTTCATTTCCTTTCTCCCCTCCTCCCCGTTTGTCTGCCTCCTCCACTCCTTCCTTTGTCTCCACCCTTCCATCCTTCCCAGTTTACCTCTATTGCTTTCCTTTAGTTTGTATCTACCTCTCCTTCTGTCTTCCCTGCCCTCTTCCATTCTTCTTCCTCTCTGTTCTCCCTCTTTTTTTTTTTCTTCTAATTTCTCTTTTACTTTAGTCCTCGCTCCCTCTCTTTCTTTCTGTGTAGAAATCAATGGTTGTTCTCTCAATAGGAGGTCACGGGGGTTGCAGGCGCTGGCGTCCCGGCTTTTCAATTACTAGCAGCCTGCAGTCACCACAACACACACACACACACACACACATGCACACACACACACCTTTCGTCCTGAACAGCCCTTCCCCCACTGAGCTGACCGGCCGCCAGACAGTGAGTAAAGATTTCAAAATTAAAGGAGAACAGTTTGGGATGTTGAAAAGAGAGAGCAAAAGAGAGGGGAAAGAAGTCAGAATGAAGGACAGTGGAGAGAAAAGAGGAGGAATAAAAAGAGGAGGTAAGATAGGACAGGTAGAGGTCTTTCTCAGTCTGTCTTCTTGCAGGTTCTTGTGTTGTCATTCTGCCAAGTGCGGCCCAAATGCACATGGGAGACTTTGACAAATCACAGGTCATTTCAGAGAGAGAGAGAGAGCGTTCCTATTGGCTGTTCATTCAACGGAGACAGCTGTCAATCACTCGCAAACTCCGATCAAACGCTCAAACTAGGCGACGCTGGTCAAATATTAATTAATATTCTGTTACTGTAATGCCTATTCCTCTCCTCAAATGTTTTCAGAAACATCTTGTAGTGTACTGTTGAGCTGTTAAATGAGAAAGGTTCCTCCAGCTGGTGGACGGTGCTTGCTATTTCCTCAACTTGATCTCAACGTGGCTGCCGGGTCACAAACTTTCTCATTTTACAGCTAAACAGTACACTACTAAGATGTTTATGAAAACATTTGAGGCGAGAAATAGGCATTATAGTAACAGAATATTGATTCATATTTGATCAGCGCTGCCTAGTTTGACCGTTTGATCTGAGCTCGCGTGTGATTTACAGCTGCTCAGAGACGGCAAGGCTCCAGCTCGGCTCTGATTGGTTGTTTTGCTCCGGTCTGTGAAATCTTGCAGATGCCATTAGGACATAGAGGCACACTATTTTTTTCAGATTACCTGTCTCATGCACTACCATCAGGATATAGTGACTGTTTTATAAAAAATAACTTTGTTTTAAATCATATTTGCTCCATTTCTACCTACTATGTGTGTGGTCACGCTCAATGTGGGTGAAAACAGAAAATAGCCAGGAAAATTGACTGTTGATTTAAGATTATTTTGCTACATAACAAATGTACAGGTGTGTGACGGGGGAAGAGCTCAAAGACAAGACAAGAGGAGACTAGCGGAGAGGAGACAAGGGGACGATGAGAGAGGAGATAGGAGATCTGGAGGAGGAGACAAAAAGAGGAGAGGTCAGAGATGATGGAATATCTTGGGGGGGGAAAGAAGAAAACATGAGACGAAGAGAGAAAAACCAAGAGGAGAGGAGGCAAGGATGCAAGAGATGAAAGGAGAAAAAAAAGGTCAGGGAGGTGGACAAGAGGAAAGAGAAGGTGAGGACAAAAAAAAGAAGGAATTAAAATGAAAGGAGAGATTGCAGCTGGCTCAGATGCAGGGGGGAAGAAGAGGGGAGGAAGAGGAGGAGGAGGAGAGAAGGGGAGGAGGCGCCCAGCCCGGCGCCCTCAGGGGTTATTGGGTCGTGGACAGCCAATCTCTCTCAGCTTAATCAACAGCAGCAGAGGTGATTGCAACACCGCAGGGGACTGCTGGGAAAAAAGAAAAAAAAAAGATGGAGGGAGGGGGAGGAGGAGAGGTGGAGGTGGAGAGAACGAGATAGGAATGAATGGGAAGGTGTGGAGGGAAGGGGGAGGGGGGGGGCTGGAAGATGAGGAAAAGATTGGAAAAGGAGGGAAAATGGGGGTGAGGACGGAGAGACGGAGAGGAGGAAAGGGCAGGACAGAAGATTGGGGAAGATAAGAGGGAGCAAAGAGAGAGGAGGGTGATTGGGAGGGGAAAAAAGAGGAGGAGAGGTGAAGGGGAAAAGGTGGGGGAATTATGGGATGAAAGTAGGAGGAAACAGGAGAGGGAATAAAGAAGAAAGATGAAGAGGAGAGAAACAGATGAGAGAGAGAGTTCACTGAAGTGATGACTATTTATTTTTTGAGGACATGACTGCGTAGCGTACGATTGTGTAAACTCAAAAACACATATGTGAACCTCAGTGTGGCGCTAGCGGAAAAGTCAAGGGAGCAATAAAGTCAGTAGGATTTGTGGTCTGGGAACCATAAATATCTGTTTCATAAAAGCCCTTCTTGGGACAGGACTCTATATATAACGATGAACGACATAACAGCCCCCCGAAAGTGAAGACAAAACATCTCCATCGCCCCCTGGTGGCTGGCTGCAGGTCATAAATCCTACCCCCTTCTATGTTAGTGGATGGGACATGGGTCAAACTAAAAAGTCAAAGTACACCTTCGGTTTTAATATGATGTTATAAAAAGGGGTGAGACGTCATGATTGGAGAAGACAGTCTCACTGCAGTTCGTGAAATATTCACGAAATTTAATCTATTTGATTTGTGGACATAGACATGAATTTCCTTTTTTATTTCGTGACGCTCAGCACGACATTCAACAACTTATTTTTTGTGTTTTCCTACGAATGTCCAGCAACACTTTTCATACGTCAGTGGACTAATTTGCCTAATCTTCGCAGGTCTTTAGACCAGACAACAGTGGGCTGAAGGAACCTTTTCATTCCTTGAAAAGTAGTTCCGGGAACTAAAAGTATTTTTGGTGGAAACCCGGCTATAGATCGAACACTTATTAAAAAGGGGAACTCGCAACGTCGCGTCGGTCAGTGTATTCTGTCATTTCTGTGTTCTGATTGGTTGGTATTGGGTCCTGGCAAGACTCACTGTCTTTGGTCTCCAAAGCAAAGTCATTGGTGGATGTATCTTTTCTATTGACGACCCATTTTTCACCACATAGCTTTCACCCAAGATAGCCCAAAATTGCAATCCTTCTGTATATGAGCTTTACATGAAGAAACCACACACCACTCAGTTTTTTTTTTTTTTGTACTTTATTTTTAAGGAAGACTCGTCGTTATGTTTAATCGCACTGCTAATACCATGTCTCTCAAAATACAAAAAAAAACAAAAACATGTTAAAACAGGAGACAAAGATGATCTGTGTGGTCTGGAACACAATCCAAAAAATAAATAATTCCAAACAACAAAAAGTACGCTAGAGCTGCAACAAAGCTGTAGCGTCTTTGTTATATGTACAACGCAATCTCCGCTAAATGCATTTTCAGCTAAACACACACACGCTGATCAAAACTCTTAAACACACAGAGTTGTCAAAACGTACACACAGAGGATAATTGAAAATAAATAAGAAAACATGTTGGTGGAGGAAAAACCCATCCATCACAGACATTCGCATGTGTTCCTGCTGTGACCTGAGCATTTTTGCCATTTCTGCACAAATTGGACTTTTTCCAAGTGATAATTGTATTAAAGTGACAGTTTGGGTTTTCGAAGGATTTTACTCTGAGTAATGTAGTCCTTAAAAACAAAACCATCTCTATCAAACCTGTGGAAGAGCACTGAAAGCACAAAGTCACACAAAGTAAGTTTGTATTGAATGACAATATGTGTTGTAAAGTGCATTGCTGTATGTATTACACAGTGGAAGCAGATACATATACCAACTAAAGCAACTGCACAATACAAGCAAGACTTTGCCGGTTACCAATGGTTACAACATGTTGCCATGTTCAAAGAGTGACTAAATGAAAGTCGGAAATTGTAAGTGCTGGTTGGCGGTATACTTAAGCTACACATGAATAGAAAAAGAACGTGATTCTCTGCCAACATGGTAACTTGTTGGTAATCAATGGCAACCACATGCGAAAGCAGCAATATATGCTGTCTGTACCGACTGGTAAAAGGCTGATCCGAGCGTGACAAAGCTCCTCCCAATGTGAAACGCTAAAGTTAGCGGACTAGCAAGCGAGGGAGCACTATCGAGTGCTACAGGAATGAGTCCTAAAACCCGGAAATGAGTTAGCATTTTAGCACTTCCGGTTCACTCGTCTGGAAGTCAATTGTTTTTTTGAATGGGTTTTAAGTTAGATGCCTGAAATAAGGTCTGTGGTTAACACAAGCTGAAGAGATTTTAACGTTTTGTTCTACGATATAAAATACGTTACGTAAAAAAAGTGGTTGCTAAATGAGACTACTAAACGTCATCACGCCGTCTCGTCGTGTCTCGTTGTGTCTCGTTGTGTATACTCGCGCTCATGCAACCGTGGTGTAGTTCGTTTATAGCCAGGCGTTAGCTTTTTATTTCTGGCAATTGCATTCACACTACAAAAATCTGTTCATTTGTTAAGGTTATCTTGCTGATAAAAACATGCAATTATCATAAACGTTTGTTTGCCACAGAGCTTATTTTCTGAAATAATCCAAAACCCAATGGAAAAATCCCATTGGCTTTTTGTCGAGGGAACCCGGTGCAATGCTAACTTCCGGGTTGGCCTACAAAAATACGTCATCTCTGGAGCACTCTACGGCAACCACATCCAAAAACAGCAATGTATGCTGTCTGTACTGACTGGTCCGAGTGTCCTCCCAAAGTGAAACGCTAAAGTGAGCTGACTAGCTAGTGAGTGTTGTTGCTGCTGTATTGGGGCCACATCTGGAGGAGAACCGGAGGAACGGAAATATATTCCGACATGGGAGTGTTCGTGCATTGTTCCAAAAATGGTTACCCCCATCGTTAGCCTTGTACTCACTCACAGCATACAAGTAGCCTACGTTACCTACTTCTTTTTCCACATATTTGAAGCGTTTTTTTCACACGTGAAACACAGATATACACAGTGTACAGCTGCTTAATTATTTAAATCGATCTACTGTCCTCTAATATTGGATATTTTTATTATATGCATCTATGCCAGTGATGATTGTAGAACCCCCTGTTTGCTGACACTTAGCTCGCCAGCTCGCCCGCTATCTAGTTGCGCGGTTAAGAGTTAATATACGACAGTTTGGAATATAAAACACTGGTCAGGATGTTTTATTCTGGTTTTCCACACGGGGAGAGAGCTGGCCAAGATCACAGCAGGAACATGTAAATTCAGATTTCAGGGTGGATTCTTCCTTGTCAGCATTTTGGTTAAGCACACGTAAAAATTAACATAAAGCACAAGTCCAGTATTTCTAGTTAGCCAGTGTAAAGGCACATTATCATGGCATAACAGGACGATAACAGTAGAGGGGGATCAGGGTCAGAGGTCAAGTTACTACCCATAAAAAGTGTACGGTTTTATTCTCATAGTCTCATCCTGAATGGGACAGCAGATGGGATCGAACCTCTGAAATCTCAAGACATTTTCTGGAGCTGTAGCACCTGACGGCAAAACAAAATCTAATTTAACCTATTGACTAATGAGATTACGTTTTTTTCACATTTCGTTTCTGAACTTTGATCAGGGAGGTGCGAGTGGATGAAACTGCGTTGAGGTTTAGGCAGACCGAAGTTAAAGTCAATCTTATCTCTGCATCTTGCTATTGAAGGACAATGCCGGCTTCATTGTAGTTTTTTGCTTGTTTATGCTTCTCCTTCATTTTCCGCTCTTATCACACCTACAAGGATATATTATATGAATTAAATGTAAAAAACATTTTGTCTTATCACCTGAAACTGAAACTGTACAGCATACAAAGTGTGCTCATAGTAATGGAACAAAATGCTTTAGCTAATTGCGAAATATGTTGCAAAATCAGACGTATATTTCGATATTGATGAATCAAAGTATTAGATCAGTATTGATAATGAACAGTAGTATCTGCACGTAATTAGCTCAGATGCTCAAACTGACTTTCAGCAACTTGTTCAGTAATTAGTGAGAGGATTCAAAGAGGAAACTACAGACGTCACCACGGGGGAAATTAAGCATTTATGAGCTGTAATCCGTACGCGTAGTTTAACAATCTGCAAATAATTCAGAAATCCTGAATACGCAGACTTTAACTTTAAATTTTTCAGTCACATTTGTTGAAACAGCATCAAAAACTCGAGCCCCTGTGTGGCTGTTTCTAACAGCATCTGTTGACAGATGATCTGAGACACCCTGTCAACTTCCTGCTGACTGGAGAATGTCATGCTGTATGGCCTACGAACATTGATACAAAGCTGTGTTTTCCCCGAGCATAGTGAAGTTAGGAACTTCTATCATTCCTTTGGGAAAAGACAGTAGCGTTTATATGTATTTCAAAACCAGTAAAGCTGCAATACAGTTTTACATTTCAGCAGTGGTTCCCAACCTTTTTCTTTCAGTCAAATGTTTTTGAAAGGCTAAACGCCAACAAATATGGAATGCAGTTTGTGTCAGTGTGCTGACTTGACTATGACTTGCCCCAAACTGCATGTGATTATCATAAAGTGGGCATGTCTGTAAAGGGGACACTCGTGGGTACCCTTATATTCCATTTTCATTCACATATCTTGAGGTCAGAGGTCAAGGGACCCCTTTGAAAATGGCCATACCAGCTTTTCCTCGCCAAAATTCAGCATCAGTTTGGAGCGTTATTTAGCCTCCTTCGCGACAAGCTAGTATGACATGGTTGGTATTAATGGATTCCACAGGTTGTTTCAAGTTTTTACTGCGCAAGTTGCGTAAATGCGTTAAAGAAACAATTGTGTTATTATGATTTCAGTTATACCTGAGCAAATCTAGTTTTGACAGCCTCAGAGCAGACAAATCCTGGCGCCCGACCCCAGGTTGGGAACCACTGCTGTAGTGTTCGAAGTGTAGGAAGCTGCACTCTTCATTATATTAATCTAGTCTATTTTACTGCAACAACATGATTTGCCTTCTTCTCTTTAATCAGCCTTGTTTATATTGACTTACTGAGCCGGTCCCTGTCACAATCAAGAATTGCGTGAGTCTTATTTTGTGGGCTACACATGTAGAGAGGTGAACAGCTCAATTTTCCCTTTTTCAGTTTTTGGATTTGTTATCAGCGGAGGCCGAGAGGCTCGAAAACGGTCAATATTTCAGCATACGAAAAGCAAAAAATAAGAGCTTGTAAACCATCTCACAATACCCCTTTGATAGACTAGAGCTTCACTCTGGTTTACTGTAGAAATTACGCAACATTCGTTATTTATTAGCTCTGTACAGCACCAACATAGAATAGATGAAGGATTAATGCAATAACTGATACTCATTTTTTTAAATTACACCTTCAAGTAAACTTGAATCCCTAAAGTAGCACTTTTCCCTCTCTTAAGCGCAGTGGCATCCACCTATCAGGCAGCAGTGTTTTGAGAAGCACCAACCCCCTCCAATCACATTGCAAGGATTGCAGCAGGATGGGCGGGTGTTACTGGCTGGCGGGTCAATGGCGTGAAGGGACAGGTGAGAAGGCGGGGGAAGAGAAACAGCCAACCGCCCAGATCCCTTGTGTGTGGCGTCGTCGTTGTCGTCGTGGCCGACTGTTACTCGTTTAGCACCAGCAAGAAGAGAAACAGGGTCTCTGGTTGGGGTTTGCAGGGGCTAAGCAAATGGAATGTAACCAAGAGAGCAGCAATAAAAAAAAATAAAAAAACTAGTGTAAGGCTTTTCCCTGTAGCTTTGAGGTGATGTTAGCAGTTTCTGCAGAGTGTCAGCTCTTATATCTGCACGGACTTTTGCCAAATGGTATCTGCAAATCCTTATTTAGGGCGTTTGTTTTAATCTGTGCCGGTTGGGAGGTATTTACCAAATTAAATAAAATATTCAGGTAATCTGAGGTGAGTGTTAAGGGCAGATATGATCTTCTGGTGGACCTCATGGGACCTTATTTCGGAAAAAATATGAACGGTAGTCAACGGCGAGAGACAAATAATCTTTTTGATCCCGTTTGAATTGCGCCATTATTCACACATATGATGCTTGTCAATTTAAAAGATCATTTTGCTGTTTGTCGTAAAACTGTTGGAAGTATAAACAACGTAATTAGAAAAGACTACACAACCAGAAGTCGCGTAAGTGACGGCTCTCTCTCTACGAAGCCTCTCTATTCAATATTCTCAATCTGTCAAATTTCGGTGTCGACTGGTCCATTGAAAAGATGTTTTTTCTTATTTTCTACAAATCCCATGAAAAGCGCAAAACCAAAAAATACATTTTGTTTGTAATATTCATTATATTACATTCTAATATTATAATTGTTTCTAATTTGTGATCGATTTTCTGCCCGGAAGATATTTTATATATATATATATATATTTATTTATATTTTTCCCATAAAGTAAAGCACTAGCTGTGGTTAAACTCCTCCCGTCCGACGTGTAGGTACCAATAAAACAAACGTCAAAATGTATTCGCAGAAATCATTTGTCCAGTTCTTCATGTTGTGTTTTCTATGGAACTGACACTCTTGCTGGAGAGACGGTGTGTTTATGTATGTATGTGTGTGTGTGTGTGTGTGTGTGTGTGTGTGTGTGTGTGTGTGTGTGTGTGTGTGTGTGTGTGTGTGTGTGTGTGAGTGAGTGTGTGTGCTTCTATGAGAGTGGCTGGTTGGCGAAGAAGGCCTTGGTTTCTCCACAGGTGGGGTTGGTGCACAGCGGGCAGCGGAGGGTCAGCTGACGGGAACAGGACTCGTTGGATTTCAGGTGGACCTGGACCAGGTCTGCCAGAGCCTGGACAGGACCAACGGAACACATTCAATAATTGAGACAGAGATAAAAAAGAGACTCTCCCGTCTTATTCTTATTCTTCTATTCACTAGTTATTTTCAGTCGCTTGCTGATTTTACACCAATGTTAATCTGCAGTAAATATCTCGCAACACTTCCTGAACATGTTTCACATTAAAAGTACCCTGTTTTCACCTTTAGTTGACACTAAAGCCAGGAGACGGTTAGTTTATCTTAGCATTAAGACTGGAAGCGGGTGTTTATTAGTGAGCTTTAAAAAGGTGCTGGTAGACAGATTTTTTTTTTTTTTTTTACCATTGGACAGAGCCAGGCTAGCAGTATCCCCCCGTTTCCAGTCTTTATGCTAAGCTAAGCTAACCAGCTGCTGGCTCTAGCTTCATGTTTACCTACAAACAATGACAGTAGCATCAATCTTCTCATCTAACTCCCGGCAGGAAAATGGATATGCGTATTGACTAAGAGCACGTGAGTGGTGAGTATGACGTGACTGTTGTTGTACTGATGGAATTTGTACGATGGAAATGTGCATTTTACTGAATTAACAATATGAGCCATTAGAGTACAGGTAATCCCCCCCCCTCATTGTTTTTTACCTGACCTTTACTTTAGAGAGTCCTGTATTTGTTTGTGCTGTTCATGGCTATTATTTGATTAAAACTTTTATTTGAGAATTTATAATATGTGCATATACTTGAGGTTTTGGCTTTTTAAACACATGCCAAAATCAAAAATAAATAAAAAATGTACTCAATAAATAAATAAATGTCATTAAATGTAGAAAAAATAATATTAAAAATAAATGTAGCCATTAACTAATTGATAAAATGTGACATAAATTGATATTTCTGTATCAATTTGCTTCTTTATTAATTCCCTTATTTATTTACTCTTCTCTTTAATTTTCTTTTATTTATTTATGTATTTCATTTTATACAATTTTAAAAGTATTTATTTATTTTTGATAGATAAATAAAGAATCACGTTAAAACAAAAATATAAATGTATGTCACATTCCCTAATTTATTTACTCTTCTGTTTAATGTTTCCCTTTTATTTATTTAATTTTATACATTTTTAAATTTATTTTTCTATTTATTTTTTCTCCACAGAGAAGAGGCAAACAAATATTCTGACAGAATTCAAGTAGCAATTCAGGGGAAAGAATATAAAAATATTAAAAATATATATAAATATAAATGAGGAGTGACATACAGTAAGTAAGCTGATTGTACAAGATAGACAAAAAGCAAACCCCTGACACCAGCCAGGCTCTACAGGAAAAATTGTGATGAATGTATTTTTTCTTTATTTTCCAGCGGCTGCTGCTTGCAGACGGCAGCAGACTGATGCAGCTCACTGAGAAACTAAAACCACACCAAGGAAACCATCCTTCAGTAACTACCAACTAATCATCCTCTGGATATTGATTTATACACTCACACACACATACACACACACATACACACTCTCAGAGACTTGGCGAGGGGTCTCTGAGCGCGGCGGGTTTGACCAGCCAGCCAGCCGGGCGGTTCAGTTCTACTGTAGTCAGCTCTAAAGGTTCCCATTGATCTGCCCCCTTCCTTTAATAAACCCTGCACACACACACACACACACAGCTGGAGGAGTTGACGGTTGTGAGAAAGGTTGCAGGGTTGAGGATGAAGGGAAGGAAAGAGGTGGGATGGGAAAGGAAGGAAGGATGGATGTAAGAAAGGAGACGAGGGAGAGAAAAAGGAAAGGAAGGAAGGAAGGAATCCATTTATTGACCATCTCCTGCCTGGAGTTCACTTACTTCACAGCACCTTCTGCTGCTGTCTCCTTTTCTATTATTAGAGCCCTGCCTGGCTTCCTACAGTCTTCCCTCTCTTTTTAATGTCTTCTTTCTTCCAATCCTGTATGCATTTCTCATTATTTTCATAATTTCCTAACTTATTCTTACATGTCGCCCTCTATATCTTCCTCTCTCTGAAAGCTGAAAGTCTGTTCTAGTTTGTAAAATACAGACATGCTCCTTTATCGACACTTAAACCTGCTGTAAATGTGTTGTGTGTTGATGAGTGAGCTCAGTGTGTGTGTGAGTGTGTGTGTGACACACGTACCTGCATAAAGAGAGGGTTCCCATTCAGCGACTCTGCTCTCTTGATGTTCTCCACTCCACACTGAAGACAGAAAGGAAGAGAGCTGTTGTCACACGTGTTTATATTATCCAACCATACATGCAAAATAGTTTATATCCATACAGAAAAACACATCACTGAAGTCAAGAGAATGATGTGGAAAAAAGTGTTTTCATTTTGTCAGTCCTCGAGGACTTCAAGAAACAAAATGATTTTGTTCTGAGTTTACAATTATTTTCAACAGCAGGTTTCATTTTGAAGTGAAACTCCTCTTGAGTGTGGACAGTGAGGACATGTTTGAAAAGTGAGGACATGTTTGAAAAGTGAAGACATTGGAGAGTAAGGACATTTTTTAAGTGAGGACACGGTTAAAAAGCAAGGACATTTTTGGAAAATAAGGACATTTTCGAAAAGAGGCGACATATTTTGATAGTAAGGACATGTTTAAAGAGTGAGGACATGCTTGAAAAATGGGGACATTTTGGATTTTCAGGACATATTTGAAAAGTGGGGACATATTTGGACAGTGACGACATGTTTGAAAAGTGAGGACATGTTTTGATTTTCAGGACATGTAGGAAAAGCGAGGACATATTTGGACAGTGACGACACGTTTGAAAAGTGAAGATATGTTTGGACAGTGAGGACATGTTTGAAAAGTGAAGATATGTTTGGACAGTGAGGACATGTTTCAAAAGTTAGGACATTTTGGAATGACCTTTTTTTAGGATTGTTTTTGATTACTGTTGAGGCTTGGGAATGAATTGTGTATTATGTCAGGGGCTCTTACAAGTATAGACGTACAAACAATTGTGTGTGTGTGCGTCTTTGTGGCACCGGTCACATTGATTGGTGGTCACCTCACTGGTGCCTTTACACAGACAGACACGCACAGGACACACGGCTGCAGCTGACAAGACTCAAGTTAAACCATCATTACAATGAACACACATTTACCCACGAGGGAAAAACAGTTTCTAAATGGTTGGTGCATTCAAGGTCACTCTGACGTCAGAGTTTTGAGTGTCCGCTCAACCTTTTTCATGCAAGAAACCACCATGTTTTCCTTTCACAAAATACCCCTTGCTAATTGTTTAGTTTTTTCCTCTTCCTTACCTCCTCCCCCAGCACCTGGCCGTACTCGATGTCTAGCTCGTGTAAAGTCTCTATGTGGTCGGAGGTGAAGGCGATGGGCACCAGCAGGATGTTCTTCTTCCCTCGCTCACACAGACCTTTAATCACGTCGTCCGTCTGGGGGCCGAGCCACTGCATGGGCCCCACCTGAACGACCAAACACAAAACACGACAACAGTTTAATTCCTTTGAGGTGGAGGTTTACGGGTGACATTTTTGTGTCAACATAATACAACAGTTCGTCCATCTGGTCCAACCCTTTGACACAGACCAAATGGTCAACGTCCTCAGAGGATGGTCCCTTTTTTTATTTTAATGACCTTCCCTCTTTGCTCTACAAATAGCTGAATCATCAGTATGTTTGTTCTGTCCAACACTTTGATTTGGTATCTGTAATGAACACTGCAGCCCGTAGGGGGCTTCTATTATGAACAGCTGATTGGCTGCGAGAACAATTCATGACTTGTGAATTTTGAGCCACAGTGGCCTGAGGACTGAGAGCTTTGAGGGTCCTGCTCTGATGTCGCTGCAGTATTAGATAGACGAGTGGCTCCATCTTGTGGCTATTAAAGAAGAGAAACATTCTGTGATAGCACTGAACTACACTGAGTTTGTCCTGACAGAGTTGAAGTTACATAGTTATTAGGGCTGTCAATCCATTAAAATATTTGATCACGATTAATTGCAAATTAATCACATATTTATTTGTCTGTTCAGAATGTACCATAAAGGGAGATTTGTCAAGTATTTAATATTCTTATCAACATGGGAGATGGCAAATATGCTTGCTTTATGCATATGTACATATATATTTACTAATGGTAATCAATTAACAACACAAACAATGACAAATATTGTCCTGAAACCCTCACAGGTACTGCATTTAGCATAAGGAATATGCTCAAATCATAACATGGCAAACTGCAGCCCAACAGTCAACAACAGTTGTCAGTGTGTCAGTGCGCTGACTTGACTATGACTTGCCCCCAAACTGCATGTGATTATCATAAAGTGGGCATGTCTGTAAAGGGGAGACTCGTGGGTACCCATAGAGCCCATTTTCATTCACACATCTTGAGGTCAGAGGTCAAGAAACCCCTTTGAAAATGGCCATGCCGGTTTTTCCTCGCCAAAATTTAGCATCAGTTTGGAGCGTTATTTAGCCTCCTTCATGACAAGCTAGTATGACACGGTTGGTACCAATGGATTCCTTAGATTCCATTGGCATAGACCTAGCCTGCGTGCGTGCGTGTGTGTGTGTGTGTGTACTCACCCTGGACTGCCACACTAGTCTGTAAGGGTTACAGTGTCCCAGTCTCTCCATGACTCTCTGAACTGTGGCTCCCACTTCCTGAGGATATGGGTCCCCTCTGTTTACAACCTACACACACGATACACAGGAGTAGCACTGTCAGTAGTCATACTAGTAGTAGTAATAGTATTAGTATCAGAAGTAGTTTGGCAAATAGAAGTAACAGAAAGAATAGAAGTAGCAGCAGCAGCAGTAGTAGTAGTAGTAGCAAAAACAGATATATTCAGTACCATGTATCAGTACTTAAAGGACCAGCAGTATCAGCACTAGTACTTCATGGTACTTACAGCCATAGGGAGTGAGTGTGCTGAGAACAGAATGACAACGTCGTCTCTCTTCTCTTCTGGGAACTTCAGCAGCTCGTTACGGACGTGATCTGCAAAACACTGCACACAAACACACATTACACACACATTACACACACATTACACACACACATTACACACACACAAACACACATTTGATGTATTTTTTCTGATTTTCTGATTTTCTGAAATGCTGAAACTATAATAATTTTTCCTCAACTGATAAAAAAAAAAAAAGTTTCCGACTGATCACTGCTTCCCACCATGGAAGCCGCATGCTGAGATCCAAAAATACATTCAGGCTTGTTTGTTGCTATGATTACCAAGCATGGCCACTTTCAGCTCATTAGTTGCCATGACGACTTGTAGCCCTAGTCAATTAATTATCCAATATTTGTGTTTTTGGTTCTGAGGAGGAAGAGCCTGACGGGCACTTTGGTTTAACTGTGTGTGTATGTGTGTGTGTGTGTGTCTAACCTCCACCAGCAGAGGGTGTGTGGGCCAACGGTCGATGACACTCCAGCGCATTTTTGGCCGGTCGCCTCTGTTCCTGTAGTAACGGTAGATGGCGTTCAGACTGCTGCCTGTTTACACGACAAACCGACAAACACATTAACATTAGAAACATGTTCCATTACACAACAAGCACCGTCTTCTGTGAACCTCTGAGCTGTGGAGGGAAATTAGTCCCAAAATAGTCACAAATGAGTGTTACATGATCAACAAATGAAAAAGACGATTTACAAATGCGTACAGCGATTTGTGATTAATTTTGGGGACCCACAAATCCGTGTTCCAATCTACACACAAATATCAATAAATTTGAAGACATATATAACAGTTTTACATATGCACACATACACATACTGAATAAATATTCATGTTAACATACAGATATTTAACTTCAACTTAACAGATTTGAACATTTTCGCTTTCTAAAAGCTTCCTGATACGCACGGATCATTTGCCTGTGGAGTTTTGAGACTTATTTTCACGTCTCCAACTCCAAACAGATCCACAAATGCATGCTGCGTGTAAGTACTGGTGGTGGAAAACTGAGACATCTGGGCTTTCGGTGAAATCGTGTGTAATTTCAAAAGGGTGAAAGACGTTTTTCTAAACTGACAGAATAGCTCCTCATCCCCTTGATTACAACACAAACATTTACCAACTATATACTCAACACAGTCGCCTATAAATGTAAATATATGGTTTAAAAAAGCTAAGTGTTGGACTTGTTGAGCCACTCAATTTTTTCCACCAATGAGAGTATCTATCAGAGGGTAACAGGGTGGATAGCACTCTGGGTGTGGTGACACTAACGGCCACAAAACGGAAAGGTGTCAATCACTACTGAACAGCCTCAGCGCACAGCATTAGCATTATTGCCACTGTAAAGCAGCAGCTGTACTGGGGATCTGTCAGTTTTTAATCTTATAGATTAATTTATGTAATTTCCTGTAATTGAGCCGACTGTCACCTGTGGTGGAGCAGCTGTACTGAGGGTACTGTGTGAAGGCCACAGCTCTCTCCACGCCGTCTTTCTCCATCTCCTCGATGGCTTCCTCCGTCAGCGGCTGAACGTACCGGAAGCCGATGTAGAACTTGTGAGGAGCTGCAGAGAGAGACAGTTGGTCAATAACTGCCAACCATGTGACATACACTCAACTATGAAAAAAACACAAATCTGGCATTTGCATGTTAACTGAAGTATCTGAATAATGAAAATGAATAGAGTCAGGAACATAAAGGGAGATTAAAAGATTTTATGAAAGTGTTAAACTGGTTCTTCCATTCTGAATCAGGTTAGCGTACCACTAGTTGTGGTCAGTTTTCAGACCGCCGTTTCCGTTGTTATCAGTGTGGTGTGTGCAGGCGTGTGTAGAGACACTCCCTCACTGTCACTATCTACACTCCACACACACACACACTGCTGCTAACAAGCGAGTCCACCAGCAGAAAACACAGCAGCTCTATTTCGTTGTCAAATTTGAAAGCCCCGGTGTCTTCCCTGATGATTAGTACCTAATCTAAACCATCCATTATCTGTAACCGCTTATCCTATTCAGGGTCACGGGGGGGACTATCACAGGGCTGACACATAGAGACAGACAACGGTTCACTCTCACAATCACACCCACGGGCAATTTGGAGTCCCTAATCTAAACCAGGTCTTTCTAAAGCCTCGAAGAGACTCAAAAGCCCCGTTTCCACCGCGGGAACTTTCCCCCTGAACCAAGAACTCATTGCGTTTCCACTGCAGGGACCAGGGTCTGAATTAAGTTATGGGGACATTTTCCGGGGCATTTTTACTCCTCAAAAAGGCTCTGGTCGGGGGGGAGTACTTTCCGAAAGTACCGCAACTTGCAGGGTGGAGTTTGCAGGGATGACTGTCGCTGATTGGTGAAACACACACACACACACAGTACCGCTGCTACAACGGCTTCAACTCGTGTACCGCTTCATTCATAAACAAAGAAGTACTCTAGTATCGATTTAGGACCATTTTAAGACGAGGGGAGAACATTTGTCTTTGTTTTAATAACACTGAAAGTAAAGTAAAGTTATGCTCAGCTGTCAGCCTCCTGACTCTTTGAAAAAAAAAAAGAGAGAAAAAAGAGAGAGAGATAAAACTTTAAATCCTTACTTTTTTCTACAGTTTATTTTTTTCCAGTGTGTATTTAAGAGTAAACAGGCGGACACACTGAACTGCAGGCTGCAGAGTGTGTTTACCGCTGTGACCACCAGCAGCCCTCGTGTCATGTCATGTTGCTTTTTCATACGTCAGCGGACTAATTTGCCTAATCTTCACGGGTCTTTAAACCGCGGTGGAAACGCAGACAACAGTGGGCTGAAGGAACCTTTTTAATAGTGAAAAGTAGTTCCAGGGACTAATAGTCGGAAACCCAGCTAAACTCTCCATTTAGACTGAATGACTTTAGGAGGAGTAAGAGCCTCCCTGAGCAGAGCAGTGTAGATGCTCCCTGGGAGCGTCTCACCTGTCTCAGGACACATCTCGTCCAGCAGCTTCACCATGCCCTCTCCCTGCATGGAGGTCCAGTGTTTGATGGGCGAGCCTCCTCCGATCTTGCTGTACTGCTCCTGGATCTTTGGCGTGCGACGCTTGGCGATGAACGGGCCGAGCCTACTGCAGAGAGAAAAAAACAAAAACACTTTTTACTGGAACTGCTCACATCCACCGTAAAATCACAACCTGTGATGTATCGCTTCATTTTAAGGAGTCACAAGCCAAACAAGGTTGGGAACAGCTGCTGCTTTATAAGGATCGGTGTTGTTCAGAATATTTGTAAAAATTAAGTTTTTTTCTTCTCAGCAGCAACAAGAAACACTCTGTTGGGTCACAGTTAGTTATTATGAAACAGAGACGCAGCAGAGCACAGTGACCTAACAACCTTCCCTTGCTCTCTTTAGTGCGTGGGTGTGTGTGTGTGTGTGTGTGTGTGTGTGTGTGTGTGTGTGTGTGTGTGTGTGTTTCCACCCTTTGATTTATAGAGGCTATCAGCTGTGTTTCCGAGACTGCATTTACAATGTTATTTTTAGATGTAAAAAACAACTAGTGCAAGTCCCAGGCCAGGGTTTGTATCCCCAAACAAACACACACTGAATGAATGGTGCACCTGTTTATTAACTATCTGCTGATAACTGTGATGTCTTTTGCAGTGAAACTGGCAGAGTCTTGCGTATGTCGAGGTCAGTTCCTCAGTTTGTTGGTGCAGAGAAAGATATCAACTATGCTGCAAACGGTCAAATCATTGATAACAGTTTTTAAAAAGCTGCTTTTACTCAGATAAGGACTATATTATAACAGTGTGTGTGTGTGTGTGTGTGTGTGTGTGTGTGTGTGTGTGTGCACGGTGCATACTTCTGTACAGGGAGTTTCATCAAGTCTGTGTCCATGAAGAGCCGCAGCAGGAAGTCGTGAACGTCTTCTAGCTTCTCAGGTCCTCCCATGTTCAGCATCAAGATGCCCGTCTTGGGTTTCCTGCAGGCACAAGAGACTTATAATCAATAATTCATATCAAGCAATGCCTCGACTCCCCCCCCAAAAAATACGTTGAACTTATCGATTATTAATGACGGCTAATCAATTAGTCTTTTTACAATGAGCCGAATCTCACAATATATTGATTTTCATATCTAATTTATTAGTCTTTGTGCACAGACTGTTGTGGATTATTGATTGCTAACGCCATTATGCAAACACAATCGTAGATTATTGACATTTCTACAATTATATATAGTTTATGGATAATAAATACCAGGGTCTGTGTTGGGCTTTCAACCAGTTTCAAGCTAATGTTAACTCGTCATGTCAGTCTATGCAATTAGCGTTAGCTCAAGTAGCTAATGTTCGTTTGTAGTGTCACCTTTAAAATGTACTTTACCTCAAGCAACCATTTGCTCAACGTGTAAGGTTAAATAATTTAAGCTCAAGCAGCCAATGTTGGCTTGATCTGTCAGCTTGTGATGCCAACTTCAGTGCCACCAGCTAATATTAGCTTGTGAGTAAGGTCAGATGGGTTCTGCAATGCTCTCTATGACTGCATTACATCACCACTGTAGCCATAATCATGGTAAGATTCACAGATGAACAGCTTTGGCTTCGGCTTCTTTAAACACATTTTTTGAGCCTTGAATTGCCCCTGAAGAATCTGCTGTCTCATTCATAATTATTGTTTGGCTGTCATCTTCAAAAGGACAAATAAGAGCCAAAAAGCCACGAGGACAGAGATAAGAAGGGTTGTCTTTCAAAAGACATCAACAGAAAGCAGAAGTTGCCTACAGACGGCTGGCAAGGATCAACCGAACGGTGGGAATAGAAGTCAGAAGACAACTGTCTATATTCTTTAAGACAAATGAAAAAAATCCAGTTTCACAAAGCAAGAGTTTAATAAGGATGATCTCTCTTGCTTTTCCTTTTTTATCTCTATTGGTAAGTTTCTGCCTTTTTCTTCATGTTCAAAACGTTTCTGTCACTTTCATTTTCATTCACGCACCATGGCCTGATGATAGCACAACAGATCCCAGATAGCTGATAGCAGACCGTTGTCTTGTTGCGTCGGGGTTCTCTGACGCTGCATCAGCCGTGATAATAACCCTACAGAGTGTATTTATGTACATCTACATCTCCTTAGTATAAAACTACCACAATGTGTTGCCAGACAGTTGTGTGTGTGTGTGTGTGTGTGTGTGTGTGTGTGTGTGTGTGTGTGTGAGCGTCACCTGTTGTCCTGTGTTTCTGGAGTCACAGTCTGGGCTAAAGCAGCAGCAGTGGAGCGTCTCCTTACACTCAGAGAGACGCTGCTCCTGGCAACTAAAGCAGAAGAAGAAAACAGGTTATTTATTCATCTGTCACTCACGCACATTATTTTATCCAGGCGGGGGTTAAGTAAATATTATTGGGCATGCATGTTGTTTTCCACATTTAATGCCTCCAAAACTTTCCCCCTCTGAAAGGGACCTTTAAAAAGGGACTGTTTGTCACTTCTTACACGTATAAATCAATCCGGGTCGGTGTCCCATGCGTGCTCGCGTGTGGCTACGCTGTTCAGACTCAGACTCCAACACAAACTACACAGAAGCACCAAAACCGCAAAGTTATATCTAGTGAAGCCCGTCTGTTAAACAGTGTTGGCCGCGGTCGGAGGACGCGGGGGAGACCGTAGCTTTGGTCTCCAGGGCCGGAGTCTCTGCTGTACTCTGCTCCTCTGCTTGCCTTCACTCAGCTCGCTCCACCTCACGTGCATGCGCGCACTCCACACTGCAGAAGAGTTTGTAGCTCTGAGAATATCTAGTGATATCTGGACATTTGTGCAGAAATAAATTCTGCAGCTCCTCCAGACCAACAGAGGTTTCCCGTGTCTTGTGAAGTGACGGAGCTCCGCAGCGAGAAACGTTATCGTCTTCGACCGGGTGCCGGTGTCTCCCCTGTTCCTTCTGACTGCGGTCGGGAGGCTGAGGCAGGAAAAGCCAACACTAGAATCAGCATTAATTCATGGAGAGACCTTCGTCTGGTCAGCTAACATTACTGCCAAGCAGGTGAAATATAGAGTGATATTGTGGTTTTAGCTGACGTGTGTTGCCTCACTGTTTTGACGGATGCTCGCGAACATTAAGGTAGCGCGTGCACACGGGCGAGCGTGAGCAACAGGACGCTGACTTTCGTTGACTTAACGGCCACAGGTGTCGCTGTTACAAACAATTTCTGATTCTTACAAACAGTCCCTTTAAAATCAAAATATTCTAATGTTAAAGGGACTATTTGTAACTTTGTACGCGCATAAATGTAGCGGGTTGTCACACATGCGCGCTCACATATGCGCGTTCGCGTGTGGCCGCTGCCTCTCCTCCTCTGCCTGCCTGCCTGCCTTCGCTCAGCGCGCGCGTTCTCAGCTCGCTCCACCTCTAGACGTGAACGCGCGCTCACTCCTCACTGCAGAAGAGTTAGTTTAGCTCTGAGAATATCTAGTGAATGCACAGGGGACGTTTGTGCAGAAAAAAAATGCTGCAGCTCCTCCAGACCAACAGAGGTTTTCAGTGTCTTGTGAAGTGACGGAGCTCCTTAGCTAGTAACGTTACCGTCTCGTTACCGACCGGGTGCCGGTGTCTCCTCTGCGGGAGGAGAGAGCAGGGAGACACGCTGCAGAGCCCCGCTGCTTCAGCCTGCACTGAGGCAGGAAAAGCCAACACTAGGATCAGATCTAAATCATGTTCATGGAGAGACCTTCGTCTGGTCAGCTAACATTACTGCCAAGCAGCTGAAATATAGAGTGATATTGTGCTTTTAGCTGACGTGTGTCACCTCACTGTTTTGAGTGATGCTCGTTCAGGTATATTGAGAGCGAGCAAGCGCGAGCCCGACGCTGACTTTCGTTGATTTCACGGCCACAGGTGTTGCTATTAAGAAGCATTTCTGAAAGTTACAAATAGTCCCTTTAAGTGTCATGTGAATGACTTTATAATAAAATTGTGCCTTGTACATTTCTTTGCAAACTTTGGGATCTCCACTAAAATTGTATACAAGGTTTGTGACATATATATAGACATATGCTACTATATAAATACACAGATCTAATGACTCCTAATGACTCTTAGTCTAACACTGTCTATGTACAGTCAGCTTTACTTTCATAACCCTCACTGCAGTACCACCGACCAGCCACCAGGAGGCCTCCTGTGATTATGCAAGGACACAATGCTGGACTTGTGTAACTCCGTGTAAATGTTTAGTCTTTACTTCTCCAGCTTAAACATACACTGTCAGCGACTTACGTGCTGTCTTTACGGCTCACTGACACTAAGTCCAGGATAAGTCCCATTATGTAACATTAACATTAAACTGTTAACCTACAGTTTAATGTTCACGCTGCGTCAAAACAGCGTCACTTAATACGGAAACGCCACAATTAGTTTAAAAAATAAAAGCACATGAATTGTCACCGTATAGCAAATATTAGGGTTACGACTAAACAAAATGGTAAATACATACAAGGAACACTAACAGGACTCGTTGGTGAAAGAATAAATGAATGCTGATGATGTAAAAAGGAACAAAACAAAAGATTGCGCATTAGTGTTATTGTATTGTGAAAATCCTAACAGGAAGTTGTGCTTCTCCTTGCTACTGTAACAGTCGTTTTACGAAACGATGATGCCACAATGTCAGCGTGTTTACACTACGTTACACCAAACAACTGCGTTTAAATTGCGTTAAACAACCCGAGTAGCACCGTTTACTACTTGACTTTAAATCCTGAGCGAAATTATTTAACTTGGAAGCTTTTGAGCAGGATAACTTGTCATAAACACTCACATTGGATCAAGCGACAGGCGCTGCCCAGGACTGCCATCATGGTAACTTCCTGTTGTCACTTGCAGGTGAATGTCTCTGTTGCTCTCTCTGGATACTTGTTGTGCGGCTGCTTTCCACGAGTATTTCCTCCTCACTGACCAGACCAATGTGTCAGCCGGATTCCTTCATCTACCACCGGCTGGTCTGTGCAGAAACAAGACTCGTATCCAGTGCGTTAAAGATAACTTCAACATTTCCGGTTTGTAATTTCAAAATAAAACCACTGATGGCCATGGGATGATGCAATATTTTAAAAAAATATTGTTTTAATTATTTATTGTAATCCCAGGGGTTCATGACTTATTTTATTAATATATTTATTTTTCTAGTAATATTTAATTATTTATACATACATTATTATATTAGCTATTATTATACTATACTATACTATAACTATTATTATAGTTACATGCTAATTATCACCTAATTACCATGAAATTTGAAGACCTCTAAAATGAAGTGTAACCAAAATAAGATATTCCTTTATTAAACCCACAGTGGGGAAATGTGCAGTGTACAGCAGCAAAGGGGATAGTGCAAAAAACAAGATGCATCAGCTAACACACTTAAAAAAGAGCTAAATAAAGTGTAACAAAATATGAACCATTTAAATAGAAGGGAGTATTAAAATAGGAGCAGTATATACAGTATTGACAATAAACAGACTATTAACAAAATTGCACAAGTGGAAAACGATATTGCACAGTGAAAATGAATGAATGAATGAATGAATGAATGAAATTCCACCTGATAATATCAGGTTATTGTCAGTTATTTGGTATGTATGTGGTTTACTGGGAGCAGTGCTGGTTGTGGAGTCTGACAGCTGCAGGAAGGAAGGACCTGATATGAAATATGTACAAATATTTGTATTAAGACGTGCAATATATAAAGCATATAACCACAGTGCAAAAAAGCAAATACAAAATGCTTCTAAGTAAACACAAAATGCATTTAAAATTTTAAGTAGTGTTGTAATTAGGGTAGAATTTTTTTTACATGTTCTCTGTTGTCTGTTTCAATTAAGAAAAACAAGAAACGAGTAATTTCAGAAGTAAAAAAATACAGCATGTTTCAACAATAAAGAGAGGAAATTGAAACATCTAGAATACAAATTTACAGGGAAAAATATATAAAGACAATAATTTTAATGATACATCTATGAGGATCAGCACAGAACATATTTAAAAATATGTGCATAAAAAGATTTAATAAGCAAAAATAACAATTAGTTCTAAAATGAAATACACCTCTTCTATAAACTTGCAAGACTGAAAGACTATTCAAAGCCATGGATTGTACGTAGTTAGTAATGCACGTTAGTTACAATAAAAATAAGATAAGATAAAATAGAACTTTATTAATCCCGAAGGAAATTCTTGTGACAGATATTGCTCAAAAATACAACAAAATACAAGAAGTTCAAATGTATAAAATACAAGTGTATAAAATACAAAAGTACTATTTCTAGCACCAGTGCTTAATAGAATAACAATTAAGTAAGATAAATTTTGTAAAATGAGTAAATAAGATAAGTAAATTTAAAAAGGTAAAGTAAGCTAACACACAGACAATAAGTATAAGTCTGTTAAAAGGTATTTACAGTACACCTTAAGTGTAATTTTGTATAATTTTTTATCTATTTTTTATACATTTTTTTATTGGAAATATAAATTAATGCTTTTATTGTGGAGACAACTTTGCCACATTTCCGGTCTGAAGCTAGCTCACTGTGGGTTACTTGGCGCGGGGCCGTTATATGAGTATAACGTCACATCTACGTTTGTCTATATTAGAAGATAGCCCCGCCCACACCGTCACACCCACTTCAGTGTGTGTGTGTGCGTGTGTGTGCGTGTGTGTGTGCGTGTGTGTGTGTGTGTTCAGAGATAGTTTTTATCACATAACCTCAGGGTTATAACACTGTTCACTGTTTAACCTGGTTGCTGGTGGAGAGAAGAGCATGAGGGAGGGGAAAGAAAGAAAGAAAGAAACAAACAACATTTCTTTGAGCCGGTTTTTATACAAAGGTGTTTTTAAACTCATATGAAGTGAGACCAGTTTTTCAAGAACTGAGGCCTGAAGCTGCGTTTCCTTCTTCCCCTCCAGGATCCATTTTTGATAATGAGGCACAGATCCAATAAGGAAGCAGGAACTCTATTTAAACAAGTGTACACACAAAAGAAAGAAAACACTGTGCTTGTTCACATACATTTGGAGTATCTGGAGTGCAAACCCACAAACTGTGAAATTAAATAACCCAGTCAGGGTTTTAGATCACCCCGCAGCTTGAGATCTACCTTTGCAAAAGTGTGCCATATTTTTTTCACAAGCCAATCAGAGCAAACTGGGCTTTTTCAGAGCGTTTCAGACAGACACTGAGAAAAATAATGTTTTTTTAATCATTAAAGCATGTAAACATGTTCAAGAGGAAACCCAAAATAGAACCTGAAAATGAGCATGATATGTCCCCTTTAAAGGTCCCATATTGTGCTCATTTTTAGGTTCATACTTGTATTTTGTGTTTCTAATAGAACATGTTTACATGCTGTAATGTTTAAAAAACACATTATTTTCCTCATACCGTCTGCCTGAATATACCTGTATTTACCCTCTGTCTGAAACGCTCCATTTTAGCGCATTTCAATGGAATTTGAATGTAATTGTGTTGCTAGGCAACAGTTTGGGTCCATGTTTACTTCCTGTCAGCTGATGTTATTTACATAGACTGCAACAGGAAATAAACTGGGACACATTTAGAGTATTTACGTTCAAAACCGTGTAATGGTCTAAATATTGTATATTTGTGACATCACAAAAGGATAGAAATCCTAACGGTTTGTTTGGAACGCACAATTTCTGAATACGGGGCTGTGTGTATTTCTCTGTATATTGAGTGTTTTGATAGTTTAACAGTATTTATAAAGCACTTAAACCTGCTTTATAATATAAAAGACATGAAAATCTCCCTTTTTACAATATGGTAAAAAGAAAAAGGTGTTATATAAATTAACTTGGGTTTGTCTTATGATGAAGAGGAAACAAAACATGAAAATTAAAGCCAATTATAAAATTAAATACTCAGTGACTGTGTTTTGGCATTAGCCACCATTCAAAGTGTGAAAAAGTCTGATCTGAAAGGGAAAACCAAACACACTAAAGAAAACCCTCATACAGCCATCTGTTCGTATCACATTTATTTAAGTGCAGTTTATTGAGTTGAGTTATTTTTCAGATGGAGAAGCAGAAACACAAAAGTCACATTTCTAAACCACCAATCATTTGACGGACTGACAGGCTGCTGCTCGCCTTTTATTTCTACCTTTGCTTTCCAGAGCCAGCTGTTTGTTTCAGGTAAGACGTAAAATGTTCCCAAATACATGAAAAGTGCACAAAAGCAGCACTGTTGTTTCTGTGATTCAAGTTTTGAAGCGACTAATGACGAGACTAAACGTCACCCAACCAACCAAGACAGAGTCAGGACGGTGGTTATCCAGTACAATGATGTGAGGAGCAGAGTAACATTTACTGTTTTTACATCAAAACTAACGAGCAGAAATCACCAAAATATTTGCGTCCACATCACGGGGATGCAAACCTTCTGTAACCATCACTAACATTTGAATATTGTTGCAAATCTTGTAAGTTTTCCACAGAAGCGCATGGCATTTAAAGTTAAAAAAAAAGGACGAAGGATCACTACGATGAACGGATCTTACTCTGAGTTGATGTGACGACTTACTTTTATTTTCCAATCAAGCTGTGACATTGAAAAACCACGATGGCTGCAAGTTCCATTCATTTATATTCAAGATCTTTTTAATGCTATTTCGCACGGGAAGAAATACAAAGAACTGAAAAACAGCTGTTGATGGTCTGGTCTATAGCTTGGAGCCATAAAGCTCCTCTATTAGATCTCTTCATCAGCGTTTTTGGATTTATTGTTGGTGCAACCAACTCCACAGCAAGTCTTCGGCATAGCGTTATTACTATTACCGATTTAGAAGTTTGGAGACATGGTTCACTGTTTGTATGGCTGGTGGACAGTGTACCAAGCAATGTCGAAGACTAACTCACAGTTGATTTTTTAAATAATTTTCCAAAGGAATTGGCAAATATTAACTTAAAATTGTATGATTATGTGGCTTTAAGATGTGGAAAAAAATGAATTTACGGTGGAAAAAGCTATTAACTGAGCAGCATTCAACACCACAGTTCAGACATGTTTACATTTTTGTTCCAGGACTTGGAGACATCACAGGAAACTACAGTGTTTATTATTTAAACTCAGCCAACGAGCATGAGCAGAGGCAGAAATGATGCAGGTTTCAAGTCAGAACAAACACAAAGGAAGCTGTGAAGTTTAAGGTGGCATCTCTGATTGTCTGTGTTGAGACATCGTGGAGCTCACTGTGGAGTTATTAACCCTTCACCGTTGAGGTTTGAAACAGTAAATAAAACAGCCAAAGGGACAAAATGTACAATTCTTTGTGATTTGATTTAATATTGTAGCGACACATTTAATGGCTCATAGGTTGCTGCCACATGCCAGGTCCGGATATACTAACAGAACGTGTCTGTGTGTGTGTGTGTGTGTGTGTGTGTGTGTGTGTGTGTGTGTGTGTGTGTGTGTGCATGCTCAGGGTCGGCAGCGCTGGATGAATCGTGGGTACAGGCAGACGTCTCTGATGTGATGTCTGTTCAGCAGCCAGGTGAGGAAGCGCTCCAGGCCCAGACCGTAACCGCCATGAGGACATGTGCCGTACTTCCTCTGAAACACACAAACACAAACACAGCAGGATGTTAATACACACCATTACACAGAAGGCCTTGTCCGTGACCTGCTGTTACTTCAAACGTCATCCATATGTTTTGCAAACAAGCTTCATATTTGACTGTGATTCTAGTAACCAATACGGCTACTCTGTAAGTCATCTGTCACACTGTCATTCTTAAAACATCACTAATGAATGAATATTTGGTGTTTTGCCTTAAAGTCCCCATGAAACATGAGAGAAAAACAAGAATTCAAGGTAACACAAAATCACGCAATTGATGAATCAATTATCAAAATTGTTCACGCTCTATTACAGAAATGTTTTCCCTCTCTGGGCCAAGATGCATTAAAGAAAAAAAAAGACCTGTTACCTGATCATTGTACCAGTAGTAAGGGGTTGGGTCGATTCCCTCCCTCTTGAATCCCTCCAGCAGCTCCTCAGCGTCCCAGATACGCATCGAGCCTCCGACGATCTCGCCAACGTTAGGCATCAACACGTCCACCTGAAGCACAGAAACATGCATACTCTAATACAACAGAAATGTGTCAAGTGTCTTTTGCTACACCTATCCCCCTACGATATCTCTAGCTGTATTAGATCATTGCAGGAAAGTGCCACACACCACCCTGATATACCTCCAGGGTTTTGTGCAGAAAGTTCAACTAGATTCAGGTTTGACCCCTGAGAGTTCGTACCGACTCAGTGAGGCGCCTGTCATCGGCACAGCGCTGCATGTAGAAGGATTTGATCTCAGCCGGGAAACGACAGAGCAGGATGGTCTCGTTGATGCTGTCTGTCATCAACCTCTCTGGAGCCTCGGGGATGTCCTGAGAGCGGGAAGTCACAACACAGAATCAAACATTAAATCGAGGACACACACATAAAAAAAAAAAGGGATTTCACAAATAAAAAGTTATTGTGAGGAACGTTTAACTGGTCATGAGACCGTCTTAATTTAATACCAATGCCTCCATATGATCATCATAAGTAAACGAGACCATCAGCAAGAAGATCGGGTATTTCTATATAGTTATTCTTATTGCTTGTCATCTGTGCCAGCGGGTCGGATTCTGCACAAGATCATTCATTCACCAGAAACTCCTTCAGCTCAGACTCAAGTGGGGCCTCCGACAGCTGACAGACCCAGCAGAGCTTCGCCTCGCTGCTCCGCCGGTCCCCGCTGGGAGTCGACACCACGCTGCTGGAGGCCCAGGCCGTATTGCTGTGTTAGATATTCTGATGTATGTGTGTGTGTGTGTGTTGTGTTGTGTTCAGCCATCACCTCTCCAAACTCGTAGTAGGTGCCGTCGTCCTTCTTGATGTCGTGCTCTTTGAGCCACTCGATGGCTTCAGTGTACTCCATCCTCTTGAACGGCCTCTTGGGGGGTTTGAAGTTCTGAGAAAACAAACACCATCAAGAAAATATTAACATTATATGATCTATGACTATGAAATATAAAAATATCAACTCCACGTGCTTATGAAGAGCATGTGGTCAAAGCTCCAGAAGCTACTAAATAGAGCTTTATTGTTAGTGTTTATCAATCAACACCCCATTTGAGCTTGAACACGGTCCCACGTATTAAAACAAAAATGTGACGTACGGGGTTGATGTCGTAAAGCAGCTGCGCGGCGGGAGATTTGAGCACTCGGTCCACCACGTCACAGACCAGGTCCTCCAGTTTGGTCAGCAGATCCTCAAACGACATGAAGGGACACTCGGCCTCGATGTGAGTGTACCTGAACACAGAAAATAAATCAATAATCAGAATGCTGGAGGCTTAAAGGCTCAGTTTCAGGAGTCGAGGAGACATCTACAGTTTGTGGCTCTCGTGTAATTAATAGGGCAGTCAAAGTTAATGCGGTAATAACGCTTTAACGCAAATGCAATTTAACGCCACTAATTTCTTTAACACTAACGCAACTTGCAAGTTTAAGGCCCTAATTCTAACAGTATAAAATGCCACTTGTGTGTGAAAATGATGTGCATGTTTTCAGGTCATTTTTGTCCACACTGAAACAGTGATCACCTCTTCCCTCTAATTATTTAGTACAGTATGTGAGTTAAAATCAGTCAGGCGCCTGTAAACATGTTTAGTGGTCACACCAGTTCACCCAGAATAGCGGACCTGATTGACAACGTCTCTATGTGTCTGTTCTTAATCCTCTAAAGTCTTTGTAGTGATGTAAAAAGTTGTCATGTCTCCACTTTCCACCCTCCTTGTTTTGTTTTGTTCCTACATGGGGCTGCTTGAGTGCACTTTGTTTTAATGTGTTGAACGGCGCGCTTACTCGGACAGGTGTCTGCGGGTGCGGGACTGCTCGGCCCGGTACGACTGGGCGATGCAGAAGGTGTCGCCCAGGGCAGGTATGCAGGTCTCCAGGTAGAGCTGAGAGGACTGCGTCAGGTACGCCTGCTCGCCAAAGTAGTTGAAGTTAAACAGCGTGGAGCCGCCCTCCACCTGAGTCTGCACCATGGTCGGAGGAGTGATCTACACCCGGGAAAAAAAGGAAGAAAGAAACGGATAAGGTGGTTAGTGAGCCTCAGGGACTTTTTTTCTTCCTTTCTAAAAGTAAAAAATATTTTATCAATAAATTTGACTTTAGTCATTCCAGTTGGTGTGCTTCACCTCGCAGTATCCCTTGCTGAAGAAGTGATCCCTGAAGCACTGCGTGACGGCGGATCGGACCCGGAGGACCTTGGAGACGTTCTCTCCTCTGATCAGCATGTGTCGGTTGTTCAGCTGGACGTCCACGTCCGACTCTTCGTTCAGCAGGTTGTCGGCCCCGCCGGCCGGAGCTAAGCCGATCAGCTCCCAGAAGTCGCAGTGCAGCTCGTGGCCTCCGGGCGCCTGGAAGAGGAGGACGAGAAGTCACTTCATGTTTTTATGCTGCATCCATCCTGCAGTATTACTGCATGTATGTCCTCGTGAATCATTTTACCATGTGACACCGCAACAAGATGTTTCGGTTATTTTCCAAATCAAGCTGTTAGGTTTGTCAGAAACAAACCAGAGTCTCTCTCTTCAGCTGTGGTTCAATTTAGGGCGGCGACTAATGAACATTTCCATTATCGATTAATCTGTCTTTTTCAATTAAACAATGAATTGTCTGTCTGTCTATTCTCTATTGTTTCACTGACATCCTTTTCATACTGGGAAAAAGGAAGGTAATGGCTTCTGCTCTTGAAGAATAAAATACCTCTAACTGTCTGTGTGTTTCCCCTCAGAGAGGGAAAATCAGACTAACGGTCTTTGCACACTAAGTCCGTATTTTTCATCCGAAATTGTATCACATTTAAAATGAAATACAAGCTCACGTTGTGTCAGTCACGTTTACACACAGACTCCGAAACGTTTGGATTGTTTGACCACTCAGAGCCACCGTCCGTGCAAAGGTTATCATCCAAAATGGCATCTAAACATTCAGTTTAGATCTAAACATTCAGGTTAATACAGTTCATGTAACCATGTTGTTTGATTTCCTGCATAACCTGATTTCTCAGACGAACCTCAGGTTCTGTCTGCTATGCAGCAGGTGTGTTTACCTGTTTCCCCTCAGGAACTGGAGTGACAGTCCCGTACAGGGCGACAGTGCTCTCTGTGGACAACATCAAGCCATTGTAGCACTGGCACTGAAGAGACAAGAACGAGAACACAAGTCCGTGTTAGTTAGCATCAGAGGGAAGAATACAGTATGATATCTTTCTATATATCATAATCACAATCAACAGTTTAGCTTGAAAATCTTGAACGTGTCACGTTGATTGCTTGTGCTTGGAGTGCTTACTCTGGTGATCAAATCAAGTGCTCCCTACTCACAGGTAATCTGCCTGAAAAATCACCCGTGTTTGAGCATGCTCTGATTAAAAGCTCTATTTAGCCTTATTTTGGTTTAAACATGTAAATGCAACCTCAAGTGTGGTGTGTGGTGGGGACTTAATGACATTTTAAGGTACTTTATATATGTATATATATACACTAGGACTGTCAGAGTTAACACGATAATAATGCATTAACGCAAATTTGTTTTAAAGCCACTAATTTCTTTAACGCATTAATGCAACTTGCGATTTTTAGGTTGCAGCGGGCTCAGTTTTAGAGCTAGTGTGAAGATACCGGTATCATATGAAACTAGAAAACATAGGGACGCTAAATTTTGGCGAGGAAAAACTGGCATGGCCATTTTCTAAAAGGGTCCCTTGACCTCTGACCTCAAATAAGTGAATGAAAATGGGTTCTATGGGTACCCACGAGTCTCCCCTTTACAGACATGCCCACTTTATGATAATCACATGCAGTTTTGGGCAAGTCATAGTCAAGTCAGCACACTGACACACTGACTGCTGTTGTTGGGCTTCAGTTTGCAACGTTTTGATTTGAGCATATATTTTATGCTAAATGCAGTACCTGTGAGGGTTTCTGGACAATATTTGTCATTGTTTTGTGTTGTTAATTGATTTCCAATAGTAAATATATACATACATTTGCATAAAGCAACAATATTTGTCCATTCCAATGTTGATAAGAGTATTAAATACTTGACAGATCTCCCTATAAGGTACATTTTGAACAGATAAAAAAAATTGCAATTAATGCGATTAACTATTCGATTGACAGCCCGAGTATAAACAAATATATACCTATGTATCTATATATCTAAATTAATTTCTTCTCCTGTCAGTTTTTTGGCTAAATTACATCCTCTGTTTCACAATCCTGGATTCAAGTTCATTTCATTTCAGAATAAAATTACTTAAAACGTGTAAATTTAAAACCGAAAAGTAAAAACATATGTTTCCACACTTACACACTTTTAGAAGATGAAACATTTGCTATATAGCATGAATGCACAATTAGTTAACACATAGAAAAAGATTGTAAAATGGGGAAGTTATAAAGCTGTACCAGTTTATCAGACAGGACACACTGGAGGAAACCAGTTCCGTCTCTCAGCACGATGAACATCAGGTTCTTCCCTGTAGCAGACAACAAATAAACGTAAATATGAGTCAAACTTTCTGTCAATCAAGTTCAAAAAGTAAGATGTTCTGAATTTAAGTGTTGCCTTTTCTGCTCTGAAGCTAAAGACACAAACTCAAAACATGTCAAACACAGCAGCTAGATTCTTTTTTTTTTTTTCATGTCAGACTTTTATGAACAGCTAAAAGTAAAACTGCTTTGTTTGTTTTCATGTGTCAGACTCACCCTGTCTCCTGAGGCGATGAACCCATCCAAACACTTTGACTCTCTGGCTTCTCTTGGCCTCCAGATGATGGATTTTAACCTGCAAAACAGGCAACACTCATCTTTAGCTCATTAGCATAATAAGGCACACCAGCAGCCCTCGTCCCACATCATGTTGCTTTTTCATACGTCGGCGGACTAATTTGTCTAATCTTCGCAGGTCTTTAGACCGCGGTGGAAACGCACACAAAAGTGGGCTGAAATAACTTTTAGTTCCTGTTCTAGTTCCAACTTTTGGTGGAAACCCAGCCTAATACTGGAGTAGAAACGATATGGGTGCTGACCGTTTCAGGCTCAGGCAGGCTGGGGTCGTTCTCAACGGTGATCTTCTTCGCTTCTTCCAGGTTCTTCTCTCTCCTCTCGGTGTCCTCTGCCTGCCACAACAGACATGGAGCATTTAAAGATATTCGCATAGACATGTGAATTATAGCTCAACTCTGTAAAACTGCAGAAACAAAACTAAGAGCTGACGTGAAACAAACCTCCTTCTTGTCTTTGGAGTCGCACTTCAACTGCTCGCGGTTAAAGGCTTTCTTTGCATTCTTCATCTGCGTCTTGGAGATCACCGCCCAACGCTGAGGAAGAGGAGAAACACATATATGAGGAGATTAAGAAATAAATAAAAGCAACATATAAAGTGTGTCAGTTTCTGATTCTGCAGGTTTTTACTGCAGTCAAAGACAGCAGCAGCTGAACAAGACAGAATCGTTTCCTGTGTACATGCTGTTAAAAAAGGTTAAAAAAGTGAATTTAAGAAATGAGAAAAAGTTTTTTTTTAAACCAACCTCTCCCTCCTTCTGCGATTCTACGTAGATGGTCGGGAACGGCTCCTTCCCAGCGGACATCAGAGCCTGTGAGGATTTGTTCAAAAACACAATGAGATGCTGACAGACATATTAGTGTAACTGGATCAACCAGTGGGACTGGGACAATACACCCATCTCCAGATTCGATACTATCACGATAATTCGGTGTCGATTCGATATGTATTGTGATTTTTAAGTATTAAGATTCGATGTTACGATTTATTGTGATTTATAAGAATGTTTGATTTTCAGCATGTATGTAGTCAGAGATGTCCTGAAGTCAAATATATCAGTCATTGTCAGGCATTATTTATTACATTTTATCCAGCAACCCAAAAACCAAGGAATAAAGACATTTCCCTCACAAATTAGTGGTATTTTCTTTTTAATTTATAAGAGACATATAATGTTTTATATATATAATATAATCCAATCAATCTTATTTCCATATGTATTTTCTATATACAGTTCCCTTTATTAACACCTTATTTTGAAAACCGGACATAGTCACACATGTATACTTCGCCAAGTCCATCGCTAGCTCTCCCGTCAGCTCCGTTCTCTTTACACATCCATGGTCAGCTCCATCGGGGCCGTTTGAATGCATTTAACATAGACGTCAGTATATGGGTGATCTACAGTTGTAGCGTCGGCTGATTTGACCACAGAGATGAGTGTGACGGCTGGCTTGACCGCACGTTACCGCAATACAATAACGTTTCCTGTCCATGACAGAGTTAGCATGCAGCTTTAGCCGTGATGTCTAGCTCTGCTTTTCCTGTCAATGTGTGAAACACAAAGTGTTTCCATACTTTACTGTATATGTAGTGTTTACCACTTTGGATTTAAAATGTGAGGGTGCAGGTCGTATCCACACGGACCCTCCGCTGTTTTTTTGCTTTCTCCTTTTGTCAACCAGTGGAGCAAATATCAAGATTATGCCTACTATTTCTGGTACTAGCAATACATCCTGTAGCATGAAGCATCATAAACAACACATGCCTGAATACAATTAAAGTAAATAACAGGAGGTACTTTAAGCTACATGGCCGTTTACCTTGAGAGGAGTTTTGAAGGGTTTCTGCTCCGTGCCGTCCCCATCGTTGTCGCAGCCACATTTGTCCGACACATACACCTCACCTGTGGAGCAGAAGCAGAGTGAGACGCAGCACTCCCTCCCAGTCATATAAAATACCTGGGGCAACCCTGGATTTATAGCTACTATAAGGAACTTTCATTTTGTGTTACCCCTGTGGACAAATTCATAGTGTTTCCAAGCATCAGAGTCCCTTTATGTTCCATTCACACCAAGATCAAAGTGAGTTTTCACTTTGCTTTACTCGCACTATCGCCAGTATCATTTGTGTTCATTCATACTAGACGCGTCAGAGATGAGATGTCTCCATATAGATATCCACTGTTGCTGGTTAGTTGGTTCAGCATCAAGTCAAGAAAAGTGTCTGCACAAAGACCCTCCTGATTAAAAGTAGCGATGAAAGTGAAAGAGAAAGAGAAGTGAACTAACAGCCTATTTCCAGTAAACTGCCACCGCATTGCTGAAGAATGAGTCACGTTTTGAATTTGTACCTCCTGGAGCAATATTGAAACTGGACAAACATTTTAAAGAGTTTAGTTATCTGCGGCTCTACCAGACTAAATCAAGATAAGACAGTGTGTGTTTAGTGTTGGTGAGGGAGGTTTGAAGCCTCCGGTCAGGGTTTATTGCTCACCACCATGTTTGTCAATTGTCTATCTATCTATCTATCTATCTATCTATCTATCTAACGTGCCATCATTTATAGCCTACATTTCAAGTAACTGATCTTAAAATCTTCCAGAAAACGAACAAACGCAAGACTGGCATAGTCCAAATAAATCCAGATATTTGAACTTACCAGTCTAAAGCTGACTTTCAGTACTCAATGCTTCAACTTAATAATAGGGAATGCAGTGTGATAGCATAAAGAGCGTGGAAGTCATACATGGGTTAACCTAAATTTAATTAATTAAGAGTGACGACAACATTAAGCAAGTTGAAGAAACACACACATAGACTACTGTAGTTTCTACTACAAAGCTGCAATCACAGCTCTGTATCACAGTCAATAAAAGAACTTGTTCATATAGTATTCATTAAGTCCCTATGGACATATCATAATCTGTACAAACCTCTCATGTATTTATATAATTTATGATTCCACCTGTATGTACAAAATGTAATCTCTTATGTTCATTTTATATATTATCACTTAGTCCCATATGCATATAGCTCCATGTACATAACCTCTCTGTGCATAGATATAAATATAACTCCACCTGTATATACCCTTTATTCTTTATAATACTGTTAACCAAATGTTTTAATACAATATCTCATCAGTATGCAACTTATAGATAAGCTCTTTCTCTTCAGCATATAACACATGTCAATCCTTTGCACCTTAACTACAACCTTTATATATGTATACGCCTATGTACATACACCACATATATTCTCATTTGTATATATTGTCTTAATCAGCACTTGTTTGCACTCTGGTTAGATGCAAAACTGCGTTTCGTTGTACTTGTACTATGTGCAATGACATAAAGTTCAATCTAATCTAATCTAAACTTAACATGGTGGCAAACAAGTCTCCTCTGGGTGTAACCTTCCATTCACACAGTGAATAAAAGCCTGTGAACACAGTTATGGTGGGAATATAATTACAGTACAATATGGCCTAATTGCATTCAATACATCTGTCTAGTGCTGAGGGGGTGATGTCAATTTGAAACCCAACGCTGCATAATAAATCACAACATATACCTGAATATACATAGCCTATAACCAGGGTCTGAAATTATATTTTTTCCTCACTCGCCACTGTGGCAGGTCACTGAACATTTCTACTAGCCACGCAAT
The DNA here is from genome assembly GCF_043250625.1 of Sebastes fasciatus. NCBI lineage: Eukaryota > Metazoa > Chordata > Actinopteri > Perciformes > Sebastidae > Sebastes > Sebastes fasciatus. The sequence continues at coordinate 8,236,427 of NC_133813.1, forward strand.
TTTTTTGTCTGCCACTTCTGAAATCTATGTAGAACGCTTTAGAATCATAAACACTAGGACTGTGTATTGGCAATAGCAGAAAAAGTAAAAAAAAAATTAAACTTTTTTTATGCAGAATATCAGATTAGTAGGATCTGCATTTGCATTTCTCTTTGCAAATAAAACAAAGTATTGACTGAGTTAATATTTGCTTGTAAACTGTTAATTAGAAATCAATACAAGGTTTTTGAGAATCGATACAGTATCACAAAACATAATATTGCAATACTCCATATTTTTTTATATTTTCTTCCACCCCTAGTAAACACTGAGTCAGTGGTAACAGACAGTAGAAATATGGACCATGTAACCTTAATCACTGACTCTTTTTAATTTAGAAATTGTTTTTTAAAAATAATATTTCTTAATATAAGGAAAACTTATCTGCCATGGTGGCAGGTGACCTGACATTTTCACCTGCCACAACCAATATTTACCCTGGTATTTGGCAGCTGGCAGGTGTTAGTTTCATTCCCTGCCTATAACCATAACCCTAAAGCTCATCACACTTTTTTTGCTTCGTGCACAGACATGATAATAGATGTACACACACACATAGCACATAACCCTATATATATATATATATATATATATATATATATATATATATATATATATATATATAAATAAATATAAATAAATTTATATATATATATATATATAAATAAATATATAAATAAATATATATTTATATATATATAAATAAATATATATTTATATATATATAAATAAATAAATATATAAATAAATATATATTTATATATATATAAATAAATAAATATATAAATAAATATATATTTATATATATATAAATAAATAAATATATAAATAAATATATATATATAAATAAATATATATATATATAAATATAAATATAAATATAAATATATAAATATATACCATAGGTATCTCTGGGTGGATTCAGACTATCTTGACTCTGCATAGGTGACACAAGATGAAACTGAAAGCATCACAAATAGATTAAAAAAAAATTACATTAAGTTATATGTTACAGACTGCGACCTAACTACTATTGTATATCTTCTATTGACTATAAAAACAGTAAAATATACAAAGCAAAACTACCAGATTAGCTAATTACCTGACACAGCAAACTGACAGCTGTCATATCCAGCAAGCTAAATATTATATATGACTATATTATTTTGACTCTATATATTATATGACTGTGTAAACTGTATAAATAGATGTTGAACCAGAGACATACATATTCAGAAATCAGTGTTAGCTTGCATGCTAACTGCTACAACTGATGCAATATATGCAACACACACACACATGGCTTTGGGAGCTAAAGCTAACGCTAGCTCTGGTTAGCTCTTTCTTCCTTACCCACTGAGACTTGTTCCACACCTTTAGTTATCTCCGTCGCCATGTCAGGTCCAGGTGCTACGACACTCCGCTGAGAGAGAGAGAGAGGAAGCTGGATAATTGTGTTAAAATAAAGGGAATGAAGCCCCAGAAGCGACTGAAGGTGGAGAGTCTGCTCAGCTGCGGAAACGCAACTTTACATCAGCCCAGCCGCAGAGCGCTGATTGGCTGGCATGGAATACGTCACTCCCAAAACAGCAAATCTGATTGGTTGCGCTGCTTGTCAATTAACTGGTTGGCCAATAAAAAGAGGCCAATCAACACTGGAGATAAATCTGTGTGAAGATTAATTAAAAAAAAAAAAAAAAGAGTATGATGCAATACTATACAACAATACAATGCGAATTAAGAAAAAAACTATTCTGATGAATATTTTTTTTTATTTTATTTGACCTTTATTTAACCAGGTAAAATCATTTGAGAACCAATTCTCATTTAAGATAAGATAAGATAAGATAAGATGGACCTTTATTAGTCCCCGGAGGGAAATTCAGGTGTCAAAGCAGCAACATCAGCAAACAGAGGTAAAGGTATACAAAAATTCTAAAGACAATAATAGAGATATAAAAGATACAGAGTGAATGGGTGAACATAGTGTGTACAGTCCGTCAATAAATAAATGTAGTATGTACAATAAATAAATAAATGTAATATGTACATATGTGCAGTCAGCAATAAAGTGGTATATAGGATGTATAGTGTAAAGTGAGTGTAAAGTGCGCCAGATAGTGCATGTTTAAATTTCTTAAAAGTCCTAATAGTTGTCATATGGGGGTCAGCCTTGGTTGTGGAGCCTGATGGCTACCAGCATGAAGGACTGATGATGATGATGATTTACAATGATGACCTGGCCAAGAGGCAGTAGCACAGTCCACACAAGTGACACAAACAGCACAGATACAATACAGTATGACAAACACATGAGAAAATGGCTAAAAACAGCATAGGTAAATTAATAAACACTATGTACAAAAAAAGGCGGATTACTGGATGTTCTTTGTAAAAATGGAAGAGAGAGAGAGAAGTGAGGGCTGGTCAGCAAGTACAGCAGTCAACTATGACTTGTTGCAGCTTTTGTTTGAACATGTTGAGAGAGGTGAGAGCTGTTAGTTTGAGCGTGTTTTGTAGTGAGTTCCAGTCATTTGCAGCGGCAAAATGAAAGGAGTTATGACCAAACACAGTACGGACTTTTGGAATGATGAGCCTAATGAAGTCACTGGATCTTAAACGGCGATTGCTGTCGGAAATGTGCAGAAGATTGGAGAGGTAGCGAGGGGTCATTCCCAAAATATACAGTATATCCTCCTGAGACCCAGCCACATGTGTCCTCTGTAGTGGACATTTTGTCCACATGCATATCCTCTTACTCTTTTGACCTACTCTATCAACCCCTGGTGTATTGTAAAGAGGACATCCTAGGCTTTCCAGTGATATGGCATGTGTTGTTTTTTTTAATCAATTTTAATGTATTCTTGGTTTAATATCACTCTACAGTCATAATCTGTTCATTGTTTTTAGTCTTTTCACACTGAAATAGTCCTGTAGTCCACTACAGTGGACAATAAAAATAAAGTTTAACAAGACTAAATTGTTAAGATTTTCTTTTAAACCTGAATAGGAAGGAAATCACAAAAAAAGAGTAATTGGAAGACACTTTTTTTTAACTCGGTTCCCAGGAGGATATGGAATAATATAAAAAATGTTTTTGGTTCAGTGAAGTTTTGAGGAATTTGGGAAGGAAAGAGGGTCACTGTTAAAACAATATTGATTGACTCAGACAAGGTTTTAATATAAGATAAGATAAGATATTCCTTTATTAGTCCCGCAGTGGGGAAATTTGCAGTGTACAGCAGCAAAGGGGATTGTGCAAAAAACAAGATGCATCAGCTAACACAGTAAAAAAGAGCTAAACAAAATATCAACCATTTAAATAGAAGGAAGTATAAAAAATAAGAGCAGTATATACAACACTAACAATAAACAGACTATTAACAAAATTGCACGAGTGGAAAATGATATTGCACAGAAATTAAATTCCACCTGAAAATATCAGGTTATTGTTGTTTTTGGTGTGTAAGTGTAAATGGTCTAATGGGAGCAGTGCTGGTTGTGGAGTCTGACAGCTGCAGGAAGGAAGGACCTGCGATAGCGCTCCTTCACAGACTTTGGGTGGAGCAGCCTGTCGCTGAAGGAGCTCTCCAGTGCTGAGATGGTGTCCTGCATGGGGTAGGAGTCATTCTCCATCATGGATGATAGCTTAGCCATCATCCTCCTCTCTCCCACCACCTCCTCATATTAATTCAATGTTTGATCTATTAAAATGCTGAGATAAGGATAAAACTTCATAAAGAAAGGCCCATGCAGGAAAACAGAGAGAACTGAAAATAATACAGCAAAAATACAAACATAGATCAACAGAAGAACTATACGGACCACACAACAGGTTAGAGGCTCAATAATCACACCACAAATAGTGACACATTTGCTCAGAGAAGTCTATATTTTTTAAAATACTTTTATTGCAAATTACTCATGAATTATACATTCACAATATATGCAGTATTTGCAATAGTATATTTGTAATTTTTTTTCTTATATTTTATAAACCCAGTGCTACATACAGAACAGAAGAGTAAGATAGAACAAAGAGTAAATGGATAACTGAGAAGAAAAGAAGAATACAAATATACATATATATACACACATACACATATACATACACACATATACATACAGACATAAACAATACACAAAAAAAGAAAAAAATAAGTCTATATGATGACATCAATTGGGTAAACTGTATTTATTCTGTTCGGTTATTTATTGCCAAATATATGATTTTTAAATCCCACACCGCTCCCATTTCCTTCAAATATCTGAGGTCTCCCACAATTCATAACTAATTTATAGTAAAAAAATTTTTAAAAAAAGTTTATTGTTTCACTGCATAGATTTAAAACCAGAAATATCCCAAAATAATATTTTTTATTTACTTTATCATTATCCCTCACACAATTTTCACATTATTTATTTTTTTACTTTTTTTTAAGAGTTTCAATTTATCACATTAAAGTTTTTTTTTTTGCAATTGGTTACTTAGTATACAAATATGTTGCTTTAAAGAACAATAACAAAAACATCATGAGCAGTGATAACCACCAAGGCTGAAAAGAGACAGAGCGCCACATACATAAACTCTAAATGAGTTGTCGTGTGGTGTCTTGTCTCTCTGGATTTCAGTCTTCTGTGTTTAAAGTGTTACAGATTTCAGCAGAGCCTCCATAAGGCACACCAAATCCAGCATAGAGTGGCTGAGTGAATGTGGTCTGGACTCTGTGGAGGAGAGTCATGGTTTCAGAGACGCTGTAGAAGGACAGAATACCTGCACTGTGATCCAGATACACTCCTACTCTGGAGGACTGAGGACCAGAGATGGAAGTTGTGATGTTGTTATGTCTGAAATCATAATAACCATCGTCGAAACACTCTAATGCCCAAGACTTGTCATTGTTTCCAAATGCGCTTTCTCTTCCTGCTATGCTCATATTCTTGTATGCGACTGCTACAAAAATGTCGCGCCCCTTCCACTCCACCTCCCAGTAACAACGTCCAGTCAGACTTTGTCTACACAAAACCTGAGACCAGTCAGTGAATCTGTCTGGGTGACAATAAGGGTTATTCCGATTATAATCGTATTTTGCGGTCTCTCGGCTACTTGAATACACCAAATGTTTGTGTGCTGTGTTTAGAGCCAGTGTGATTTGACATGAATATTTGAGGAATTCATCTCTGGTCTTGGGCTCTGGTTGTGGCACTAAAACATCTTCAGTACCTATCAGTGAGCTCGTGGTCCATTCCTCACTCAGAATGTCCTGTAGTTTATCTTTGGCCTCTGACACAGCTGCAGTCACATCCTCAGTGTACCTCAGAGGGCGGATATTGATGCTGGGTGAGTCTGTAGCTTCACTAAGACGTGACAGCATGGTGTAGTTCTGTAGAAACTGGGTGTGGTCCTCTGTGTGTGACAGCTGCTCCAGCCCAGTGTCTTTCGTCCTCAGCTCGGCGATCTCCTTCTGCAGCTTATCCTGAAGCTCGTTGACGTGAGTCACTTCAGCTTTCTGACGAGATCTGATCTGCTGCTTCGCATCTGTGAAGATCTTCTCGCTGTCCTCCACTGCTTTATCAGCAGAGTGATTGATAGCATCCACCTCCTGCTGGAGCACCTTCACATCTTTCTCTCTGTTCTGGATTCTCTGCTGGATGTTTTGCCGACTCGCCCCGAGCTCTTTCTGCTTCTCAGTCATTTCTGCTGCAGCTGAAACTATGTCGTGGCCTTTATGTTCATCCATGGAGCAGAGAATACAGATACACTGCTGATCAGTACGACAGAAAATCTTCATCACTTCATTGTGACGAGTGCAGACGTTCTCCTGAAGCTTCTTGGAGGGGTCGACCAGCATGTGTTTCTTTAATGGAACAACTTCATAGTGAGGCTGGAGGTGCTGCTCACAGTAAGAGACCAGACACTGCAGACAGGACTTGAAAGCTTTCAGCTTTCTCTTTCTCCCAGTGCAGAAATCACAGGCCACATCTCCAGGTCCGGCATAGCAGTGATCATCAGGAGCAGCTTGGAGTCCTGTCTTCTTCAGTTCCTCCACTAAATCTGCCAACATGGTGCTTCTCACCAGAGCAGGCCTCGGTCCAAATGTCTGTCCGCACTGAGGACAGCTGTAGATTTCTTTCTGATCCTCTTCATCCCAGTGGCTTCTAATACAGCTCATACAGTAGTTGTGACCACAGGGAATAGTCACTGGATCCTTCAGTAGATCCAAACAGATCGAACAGCAGAGTTTTTCCTGATCCGTCTGAATTCCTCGCTGCGCCATTTCACCTCTCAGAGACAGTGAATAACAAATAGTTTCACTTCCTCATACAAGAAAGACGCTGGGAACTGATCCACACCAATACTGAGCTCCCTTGTCAATGTTCACTCACTGATCTGCACTGAATACGGCTGGTCAGCTCTTGCACTTCACAGCATGATGGTTACACCCGTCTGTAAACTGGCAGATCAGTGGAGAGGGCAGGAAGCAGGGACCACGTGGACTGAAGGGGATTGGCTTTGTTTGAGAGCAGGAAGAAGAAATTTGATCCATTCCAGGAAGAGGAGTGTTTTACAGGCAGCGTGTGTTTATAGTCCCTGTTTGCAACATGCAGTGTGACACAAACCTGCACAGGGTCAATGTTCACCATGATCGTCCTGTCAGCGCAGTCAGAAACAGTGATATCAGCCTGCAGTGCAGGAGACACTGTTCATGATCTAAATAATCACAATTCAAACACATCTGTCCAACTCACCATTATTTTATCAATTTGAACAGTGTAGAAAATATAATGTTATAACTCGTGCAGTATAATCCAAGTCTCATTTATCCAGTCGTGTGCTCACAAACGCACATACATTTCCAGCTTCTGGTGGGAAAATTGTCATCACCCAAGAAATTGTAAGTGCTGTCCAGGATGCTGAAAACAAAATGCAGATACAGCACATAATGTCCTTATAAATAAACTAATAATCTGCTCTTATTGCTTATATTATTGCAGATTTCCATATACTACTGCATGTATTGTAATACTAGAACTGTTACCAGTGCCACATCCACTGCTACTGTTACCACCACTCCTCCTCCTCCTACAGTAGTTCCCACAGAAAGCAGACACAACGCACATGCCTTTGAAAAAGGATTGTGTTTTATTTACAGTGATTTTCATCAGAATTACAATACAAACGATTTATAGACTGAGTCTCAACAGACGGAGAATTCATCCAGAACTTGAGGAGGTCAGCTGGAGACTGTGTGTGTGTGTGTGTGTGTGTGTGTGTGTGTGTGTGTGTGTGTGTGTGTGTGTGTGGGGCAGCTTTGGCAGAGGGAAAGTCCTTGGGTGTATCTGCAGCCTCCTCTTCCTCTTCTCCTCATCCTCCCCTTGGTTCTCCTGCTCAGTGACTCTCTCCTTTCTTTCCCACAACCTACATGGCGACAGAATAAAATGAACCTCAGTTCGCACAACACACACACTCACAAACAAACCTGAACATAGATGAATCCAGGCTGCTGTAACTGGTCCACACCCTCTTGAAGTCGCTCATGTTGGTGGCCTGTACCGGAGGCCGTCAAAGTTAACGCAATAATAACTCTTTAATGCATTTATTAAAATGCTGAGATAAGGAGAAAACTTATTGTGTCACTCCATAAAGTCCCATGCAGGAGAACAGAGAGAACTGAAAATAATACAGCAGAAATACCAACATAGATCAACAGAAGAACTATACAGACCACACAACAGTTTAGAGGCTCAATAATCACACCACATGTGTTACAACAGGGACATATCTGCTCAGAGAAGTCTATATTTTTATAATACTTTTATTGCAAATTACTCATGAATTATACATTCACAATATATGCAGCATTTGCAATAGTATATTTGCATGTTTTCATACACCCAGTGCTACATACAGAACAGAAGAGATAGAACAAAGAGTAAATGGATAACTGAAGAAAAGAAGAAAAACATGCATATATACACACATACACATATACATACATACATTAAGTATTCACACATACATCCATATACATACACATAGCCCATATATGCATACACATGCAAACATGCATACGCATACACATATACATATATATACATATTACATGCACACAAAAAAAGATAAAAGAAGTCTATATGATGACATCAATTGGGAAAACTGTATTTATTCTGTTCGGTTATTTATTGCCAAATATCTGATTTTTAAAATCTCACAAGGTTCCTATTTCCTTCAAATATCCGAGGTCTCTCACAATCCATAACTAATTTACACTGAATAAAAACATGTTTATTGTTTCCCTGCATAGATTTAAAACAAGAAATGTCCCAAAATAATATATATATTTTTTATTTTATCATTATCCCTCACACAATTTATTACATTAAAGTTAGTTTCTTTTTTACAATTGGTTACTTAGTATACAAATAGGTTGCTTTAAAGAATAATAACAAAAACATCATGAGCAGTGATAACCACCATGGCTGAAAAGAGACAGAGCGCCACATACAGAAACTCTAAGTAAGTGTTCGTGTGGTGTCTTGTCTCTCTGGATTTCAGTCTTCTGTGTTTAAAGTGTTACAGATTTCAACAGAGTCTCCATTACCATGCAAACCAAATCCAGGACAGAGTGGCTGAGTGAATGTGGTCTGGACTCTGTAGAGGAGAGTCATGGTTTCAGAGACGCTGTAGAAAGACAGAATACCTGCACTGTGGTCCAGATACACTCCTACTTTGTAGGACTGAGGACCAGAGATGGTAGTTCTGATGTTGTTATGTCTGAATTCATAATAACCATTGTCGAAACACTCTAATGCCCAGGACTTGTCATTGTTTCCAAATGCGCTTTCTCTTCCTGCTCTGCTAATATTCTTGTGTGCGACTGCTACAAAAAGGTCGGACAAAATCCACTCCACCTCCCAGTAACAACGTCCAGTCAGACTTTGTCTACACAAAACCTGAGACCAGTCAGTGAAACTGTCTGGGTGACAATATTTGGAACTTGTATTACTATTGTGACTTGCCATTAGGCTACCCTCAAGTATCACATATCTGTGTTTTGTTCTTGGATCCAGTGTGATTAGACATGCATATTTGAGGAATTCATCTCTGGTCTTGGGCTCTGGTTGTGGCACTAAAACATCTTCAGTACCTATCAGTGAGCTCGTGGTCCATTCCTCACTCAGAATGTCCTGTAGTTTATCTTTGACCTCTGACACAGCTGCAGTCACATCCTCAGTGTACCTCAGAGGGCGGATACTGATGCTGGGTGAGTCTGTAGCTTCACTCAGACGTGACAGCATGGGGTAGTTCTGTAGAAACTGGGTGTGGTCCTCTGTGTGTGACAGCTGCTCCAGCCCAGTGTCTTTCGTCCTCAGCTCGGCAATCTCCTTCTGCAGCTTATCCTGAAGCTCGTTGACGTGAGTCGCTTCAGCTTTCTGACGAGATCTGATCTGCTGCTTCGCATCTGTGAAGATCTTCTCGCTGTCCTCCACTGCTTTATCAGCAGAGTGATTGATAGCATCCACCTCCTGCTGGAGCACCTTCACATCTTTCTCTCTCTTCTGGATTCTCTGCTGGATCTTTTGCCGACTCGCCCCGAGCTCTTTCTGCCTCTCAGTCATTTCTGCTGCAGCTGAAACTGTGTCGTGGCCTTTATGTTCATCCATGGAGCATTGATAACAGATACACTGCTGATCAGTGCGGCAGAAAATCTTCATCACTTCATTGTGACGAGTGCAGACGTTCTCCTGAAGCTTCTTGGAGGCGTCGACCAGCTTGTGTTTTTCAAAGGCGGGGGATTCATAGTGAGGCTGGAGGTGCTGCTCACAGTAAGAGACCAGACACTGCAGACAGGACTTGAGAGCTTTCAGCTTCCTCCCAGTGCAGGAATCACAGGCCACATCTCCAGGTCCAGCATAGCAGTGATCATCAGGAGCAGCTTGGAGTCCTGTCTTCTTCAGTTCCTCCACTAAATCTGCCAACATGGCGTTTCTCACCAGAGCAGGCCTCGGTCCAAAGGTCTGTCTGCACTGAGGACAGCTGTAGATTTCTTTCTGATCCTCTTCATCCCAGTGGCTTCTAATACAGCTCATACAGTAGCTGTGACCACAGGAAACAGTCACCGGATCCTTCAGTAGATCCAAACAGATCGAACAGCAGAGTTTTTCCTGGTCCGTCTGAATTCCTCGCTGCGCCATTTCACCTCTCAGAGACAGTGAATAACAAACAGATTCACTTCCTCATACAAGAAAGACGCTGGGAACTGATCCAAACCAAGACTGAGCTAACTTTTTAATGTTCACTCACTGATCTGCACTGAATAGGGCTCGTCAGCTCTTGTACTTCATAGCATGATGGTTACACCCATCTGTAAACTGGCATATCAGTGTAGGAGGCAGGAATCAGGGAACACGTGGACTGAATGGGACTGGCTTTGTTTGAGAGCAGGAAGAAGAAATTTGATTAATTCCAGAGTCAGAAACAGTGATATCAGCCTGCGGTGCAGGAGACACTGTTCATGATCTAAATAATCACAATTCCAACACATCTGTCCAACTCACCATTATTTTATCAATTTGAACAGTGTAGAAAATATAATGTTATAACTCGTGCAGTATAATCCAAGTCTCATTTATCCAGTCGTGTGCTCACAAACGCACATACATTTCCAGCTTCTGGTGGGAAAATTGTCAGCACCCAAGAAATTGTAAGTGCTGTCCAGGATGCTGAAAACAAAATGCAGAAACAGCACGTAATGTCCTTATAAATAAACTAATAATCTGCTCTTATTGCTTATATTATTGCAGATGTCCATATGCTACTGCATGTATTGTAATACTAGAACTGTTACAGTGCCACATCCACTGCTACTGTTACCACTACTCCTCCTCCTCCTACAGTAGTTCCCACAGAAAGCAGACACAACGCACATGCCTTTGAAAAAGGATTGTGTTTTATTTACAGTGATTTTCATCAGAATTACAATACAAACGATTTATAGACTGAGTCTCCACAGACGGAGAATTCATCCAGAATTTGAGGAGGTCAGCTGGAGACTGTGTGTGTGTGTGTGTGTGTGTGTGTGTGTGTGTGTGTGTGTGTGTGTGTGTGTGTGTGTGTGTGTGTGTGTGGGGCAGCTTTGGCAGAGGGAAAGTCCTTGAGTGTATCTGCAGCCTCCTCTTCCTCTTCTTCTCATCCTCCCCTTGGTTCTCCTGCTCAGTGACTCTCTCCTTTCTTTCCCACAACCTACATGGCGACAGAATAAAATGAACCTCCGTGAGCACAACACACACACTCACAAACAAACCTGAACATAGATGAATCCAGGCTGCTGTAACTGGTCCATACCCTCTTGAAGTCGCTCATGTTGGTGGCCTGTACCGGAGGCCGTCAAAGTTAACGCAATAATAACACGTTAACACATTTATTAAAATGCTGAGATAATGAGAAAACGTATTGTGCCACTCCATAAAGGCCCATGCAGGAGAACAGAGAGGACTGGAAATAATACAGAAGGAATACAAACATAGATCCAACAGAAGAACTATACAGACCACACAACAGGTTAGAGGCTCAATAATCACACCACATGTGTTACAACAGGGACATATCTGCTCAGAGAAGTCTATATTTTTATAATACTTTTATTGGAAATTACTCATGAATTATACATTCACAATATATGCAGTATTTGCAACAGTATATTTGTAATTTTTTTCCTTGTATTTTATACACCCAGTGCTACATACAGAACAGAAGAGTAAGATAGAACAGAGTAAATGGATAACTGAGAAGAAAAGAAGAAGAAAAATATACATATATACACACATACACATATACATATATATATATTAACCATACACAAAAAAGAAAAAATAAGTCTATATGATGACATCAATTGGGAAAACATGTATTTATTCTGTTCAGTTATTTATTGACAAATGATTTTTTTAAATCCCACACCGCTCCCATTTCCTTCAAATATCTGAGGTCTCCCACAATTCATAACTAATTTATAGTAAAAAAAAAAGGTTTATTGTTTCACTGCATAGATTTATAACCAGAAATATCCCAAAATAATATTTTATTTATTTACTTTATCATTATCCCTCACACAATTTTCACATTATTTATTTTTTTGACTTTTTTTAAGATCTTCAATTTATCACATTAAAGTTTCTTTTGTTTTTGTAATTGGTTACTTACTATACAAATATGTTGCTTTAAAGAATAATAACAAAAAAATTAAATCAAAACTCAATAGTCATCATGAGCAGTGATAACCACCATGGCTGAAAAGAGACAGAGCGCCACATACAGAAACTCTAAATAAGTTGTCGTGTGTGGTGTCTTGTCTCTCTGGATTTCAGCCTTCTGTGCTACAGATTTCAGCAGAGCCTCCACATAAAGTGAGTCCAGCATATAGTGGCTGAGTGAATGTGGTCTGGACTCTGTGGAGGAGAGTCATGGTTTCAGAGACGCTGTAGAAGGACAGAATACCTGCACTGTGATCCAGATACACTCCTATTTTCTTGGACAAAGGACCAGAGATGGGAGTACTGATGTTGTTATGTCTGAATTCATAACCATCGTTGAAACACTCTAATGCCCAGGACTTGACATTGTTTCCAAATGCGCTTTCTCTTCCTGCTCTGCTAATATTCTTGTATGCGACTGCTACAAAAAAGTCGCACCCGTTCCTCTTCACCTCCCAGTAACAACGTCCAGTCAGACTTTGTCTACACAGAACCTGAAACCAATCAGTGAATCTGTCTGGGTGACGATATGTGAAATTTTGATCATTGTATCTTGCCTTTTGGCCACACTGAACCACCACAAAATAGTGTGCTGTTCTTGGATCCAGTGTGATTAGACATGCATATTTGAGGAATTCATCTCTGGTCGTGGGCTCTTCAGTCTCTGTCAGTGAGCTCTTGGTCCATTCTTCACTCAGAATGTCCTGTAGTTTATCTTTGGCCTCTGACACATCTGCAGTCACATCCTCAGTGTACCTCAGAGGGCGGATACTGATGCTGGGTGAGTCTGTAGCTTCACTCAGACGTGACAGCATGGGGTAGTTCTGTAGAAACTGGGTGTGGTCCTCTGTGTGTGACAGCTGCTCCAGCCCAGCGTCTTTCCTCCTCAGTTCGACGATCTCCTTCTGCAGCTTCTCCTGAAGCTCGTTGACGTGAGTCACTTCAGCTTTCTGACGAGATCTGATCTGCTGCTTAACATCTGTGAAGATCTTCTCACTGTTCTTCACTGCTTTATCAGCAGAGCGGTTGATAGTCTTCACCTCCTGCTGGAGCACCTTCACATCTTTCTCTCTGTTCTGGATTCTCTGCTGGATCTTTTGTCGACTCGCCCCGAGCTCTTTCTGCCTCTCAGTCATTTCTGCTGCAGCTGAAACTGTGTCGTGGCCTTTATGTTCATCCATGGAGCAGAGAATACAGATACACTGCTGATCAGTACGGCAGAAAATCTTCATCACCTCATTGTGACGAGTGCAGACGTTCTCCTGAAGCTTCTTGGAGGGGTCGACCAGCTTGTGTTTCTTAAATGGAACAACTTCATAGTGAGGCTGGAGGTGCTGCTCACAGTAAGAGACCAGACACTGCAGACAGGACTTGAGAGCTTTCAGCTTTCTCCCAGTGCAGAAATCACAGGCCACATCTCCAGGTCCGGCATAGCAGTGATCAGCTGGAGCAGCTTGGAGTCTTGTCTTCTTCAGTTCCTCCAAAGGTCTGTCTGCACTGAGGACAGCTGTAGATTTCTTTCTGATCCTCTTCATCCCAGTGGCTTTTAATACAACTCATACAGTAGTTATGACCACAGGGAACAGTCACCGGATCCTTCAGTAGATCCAAACAGATCGAACAGCAGAGTTTTTCCTTGTCCGTCTGAATTCCTCACTGCGCCATTTCACCTCTCAGAGACAGCGAATGACAAACAGATTCACTTCCTCATACAAGAAAGACGCTGGGAACTGATCCAAACCAAAACTGAGTTGCAATCAATCTGCACTGAATACGGCTGGTCAGCTCTTGCACTTCACAGCATGATGGTTACGCCCATCTGTAAACTGGCAGATCAGTGGAGGGGGCAGGAAGCAGGGACCACGTGGACTGAAGGGAACTGGCTTCGTTTGAGAGCAGGAAGAAGAAATTTGATCCATTCCAGGAAGAGGAGTGTCATTTATCCAGTCGTGTGCTCACAAACGCACATACATTTCCAGCTTCTGGTGGGAAAATTGTCAGCACCCAAGAAATTGTAAGTGCTGTCCAGGATGCCGAAAACAAAATGCAGATACAGCACGTAATGTGCTTATAAATAAACTAATAATCTGCTCTTATTGCTTATATTATTACAGATGTACATATGCTACTGCATGTATTGTAATACTAGAACTGTTGCCAGTGCCACATCCACTGCTACTGTTACCACTCCTCCTCCTCCTACAGTAGTTCCCACAGAAAGCAGACACAACGCACATGCCTTTGAAAAAAGGATTGTGTTTTATTTACAGTGATTTTCATCAGAATTACAATACAAACGATTTATAGACTGAGTCTCCACAGACGGAGAATTCATCCAGAACTTGAGGAGGTCAGCTGGAGACTGTGTGTGTGTGTGTGTGTGTGTGTGTGTGTGTGTGTGTGTGTGTGTGTGTGGGGCAGCTTTGGCAGAGGGAAAGTCCTTGAGTGTATCTGCAGCCTCCTCTTCCTCTTCTCCTCATCCTCCCCTTGGTTCTCCTGCTCAGTGACTCTCTCCTTTCTTTCCCACAACCTACATGGCGACTGAATAAAATGAACCTCCGTGAGCACAACACACACACTCACAAACAAACCTGAACATAGATGAATCCAGGCTGCTGTAACTGGTCCATACCCTCTTGAAGTCTCTCATGTTGGTGGCCTGTACTGGAGGCCGTCAAAGTTAACGCAATAATAACACGTTAACACATTTATTAAAATGCTGAGATAATGAGAAAACTTATTGTGCCACTCCATAAAGGCCCATGCAGGAGAACAGAGAGAACTGGAAATAA
This sequence comes from Sebastes fasciatus, assembly GCF_043250625.1. Lineage (NCBI taxonomy): Eukaryota > Metazoa > Chordata > Actinopteri > Perciformes > Sebastidae > Sebastes > Sebastes fasciatus. The sequence goes on from NC_133813.1 coordinate 8,251,513, forward strand.
TACAGAAGGAATACAAACATAGATCAACAGAAGAACTATACAGACCATAAAACAGGTTAGAGGCTCAATAATCACACCACGTTTTACAACAGGGACATATCTGCTCAGAGAAGTCTTTATTTTTGATAATACTTTTATTGCAAATTACTCATGAATTATACATCCACAATATATGCAGTATTTGCAACAGTATATTTGTAATTTGTTTTCTTGTATTTTATACACCCAGTGGTACATACAGAACAGAAGAGTAAGATAAAAACAAAGAGTAAATGGATAACTGAAGAAAAGAAGAAGAAAAATATACATATATACACACATACACATATACATACACACATGTACATATATACATAAATAATACACACAAAAAAGATAAAAGAAGTCTATATGATGACATCAATTGGGTAAACTGTATTTATTCTGTTCGGTTATTTATTGCCAAATATGATTTTTAAATCCCACACCGCTCCCATTTCCTTCAAATATAAGAGGTCTCCTACAATCCATAACTGATTTACAGTGGAAAAAAACGTGTTTGTTTCACTGCGCAGATTTAAAACAAGAAATGTCCCAAAATAGTATTTTTTAAAATTATTTTAACATTATCCCTCAAACAATTTACAGATTATTTATTTTTTACTTTTTTTTAAGATCTTCAATTAATCACATTAAAGTTTCCTTTTTTTTGTAATTGGTTACTTAGTATACAAATATGTTGCTTTAAAGAATAATAACAAAAACATCATGAGCAGTGATAACCATCATGGCTGAAAAGAGACAGAGCGCCACATACAGAAACTCTAAATGAGTTGTCGTGTGGTGTCTTGTCTCTCTGGATTTCAGTCTTTTGTGTTTAAAGTGTTACAGATTTCAGCAGAGGCTCCATAATAATGCAAACCAAATCCAGCATAGAGTGGCTGAGTGAATGTGGTCTGGACTCTGTGGAGGAGAGTCATGGTTTCAGAGACGCTGTAGAAAGACAGAATACCTGCACTGTGATCCAGATACACTCCTACTCTGGAGGACTGAGGACCAGAGATGGGAGTACTGATGTTGTTATGTCTGAAATCATAACCATCGTTGAAACACTCTAATGCCCAAGACTTGACATTGTTTCCAAATGCACTTTCTCTTCCTGCTCTGTTAATATTCTTGTATGCGACTGCTACAAACATGTAGCACCCCTTCCACTCCACCTCCCAGTAACAACGTCCAGTCAGACTTTGTCTACACAAAACCTGAGACCAGTCAGTGAAACTGTCTGGGTGACAAAACGTGGAACCTGTAGTATTACAGTATTTTGCCTTTAGGCTACTCTCAAGTATCACATATCTGTGTTTTGTTCTTGGATCCAGTGTGATTAGACATGCATATTTGAGGAATTCATCTCTGGTCTTGGGCTCTGGTTGTGGCACTAAAACATCTTCAGTACCTATCAGTGAGCTCGTGGTCCATTCCTCACTCAGAATGTCCTGTAGTTTATCTTTGGCCTCTGACACAGCTGCAGTCACATCCTCAGTGTACCTCAGAGGGCGGATACTGATGCTGGGTGAGTCTGTAGCTTCACTAAGACGTGACAGCATCGGGTAGTTCTGTAGAAACTGGGTGTGGTCCTCTGTGTGTGACAGCTGCTCCAGCCCAGCGTCTTTCCTCCTCAGCTCGGCGATCTCCTTCTGCAGCTTATCCTGAAGCTCGTTGACGTGAGTCGCTTCAGCTTTCTGACGAGATCTGATCTGCTGCTTCACATCTGTGAAGATCTTCTCGCTGTCCTCCACTGCTTTATCAGCAGAGTGATTGATAGCATACACCTCCTGCTGGAGCACCTTCACATCTTTCTCTCTGTTCTGGATTCTCTGCTGGATGTTTTGTCGACTCGCCCCGAGCTCTTTCTGCCTCTCAGTCATTTCTGCTGCAGCTGAAACTGTGTCGTGGCCTTTATGTTCATCCATGGAGCAGAGAATACAGATACACTGCTGATCAGTACGGCAGAAATTCTTCATCACCTCATTGTGACGAGTGCAGACGTTCTCCTGAAGCTTCTTGGAGGCGTCGACCAGCTTGTGTTTTTCAAAGCCGGGGGATTCATAGTGAGGCTGGAGGTGCTGCTCACAGTAAGAGACCAGACACTGCAGACAGGACTTGAGAGCTTTCAGCTTCCTCCCAGTGCAGAAATCACAGGCCACATCTCCAGGTCCGGCATAGCAGTGATCAGCTGGAGCAGCTTGGAGTCCTGTCTTCTTCAGTTCCTCCACTAAATCTGCCAACATGGTGCTTCTCACCAGAGCAGGCCTCGGTCCAAAGGTCTGTCTGCACTGAGGACAGCTGTAGATTTCTTTCTGATCCTCTTCATCCCAGTGGCTTCTAATACAGCTCATACAGTAGCTGTGACCACAGGAAACAGTCACCGGATCCTTCAGTAGATCCAAACAGATCGAACAGCAGAGTTTTTCCTGATCCGTCTGAATTCCTCGCTGCGCCATTTCACCTCTCAGAGACAGTGAATAACAAATAGTTTCACTTCCTCATACAAGAAAGATGCTGGGATCTGATCCAAATCAAGACTGAGCTCCTTTGTCAATGTTCACTCACTGATCTGCATTGAATAAGGTTTGTCAGCTCTTGTACTTCATAGCATGATGGTTACACCCGTCTGTAAACTGGCATATCAGTGTAGGAGGCAGGAATCAGGGAACACGTGGACTGAAGGGGACTGGCTTTGTTTGAGAGCAGGAAGAAGAAATTTGATTCAGTCCAGAGTCAGAAACAGTGATATCAGCCTGCAGTGCAGGAGACACTGTTCATGATCTAAATAATCACAATTCCAACACATCTGTCCAACTCACAATTATTTTATCAATTTGAACAGTGTAGAAAATATAATGTTATAACTCGTGCATTATAATCCAAGTCTCATTTATCCAGTCGTGTGCTCACAAACGCACATACATTTCCAGCTTCTGGTGGGAAAATTGTCATCACCCAAGAAATTGTAAGTGCTGTCCAGGATGCCGAAAACAAAATGCAGATACAGCACATAATGTGCTTATAAATAAACTAACAAGCTGCTCTTATTGCTTATATTATTGCAGATTTCCATATACTACTGCATGTATTGTAATACTAGAACTGTTACAGTGCCACATCCACTGCTACTGTTACCACTCCTCCTCCTCCTACAGTAGTTCCCACAGAAAGCAGACACAACGCACATGCCTTTGAAAAAGGATTGTGTTTTATTTACAGTGATTTTCATCAGAATTAGAATACAAACGATTTATAGACTGAGTCTCCACAGACGGAGAATTCATCCAGAATTTGAGGAGGTCAGCTGGAGACTGTGTGTGTGTGTGTGTGTGTGTGTGGGGCAGCTTTGGCAGAGGGAAAGTCCTTGGGTGTATCTGCAGCCTCCTCTTCTTCTTCTTTTTCTTCTCATCCTCCCATTGGTTCTCCTGCTCAGTGACTCTCTCCTTTCTTTCCCACAACCTACATGGCAACAGAATAAAATGAACCTCCGTGAGCACAACACACACACTCACAAAGAAACCTGAACATAGATGAATCCAGGCTGCTGTAACTGGTCCATACCCTCTTGAAGTCGCTCATGTTGGTGGCCTGTACCGGAGTGCCTATGAATGTCAGGTAGTTGATTTTTGTCGTCTCCTCGTCTCCTTGGTTTGACTTGACAAACAACTGGTGAGGAAAAAAAACAAAGGGACAAATACCATCATGAAACACACTAAACCAGTTAAACCTGGGAGTTTTAACCACTAGATGGCTCAGATAGAACCATGTTATTATAGGTAGACTGATCAGGGCCTGTTTAATCAAGCCTGCCAGAATTCCTCACGCTGAAAGTTATCTTAGGATGAAGTAGAATAACCACCTGGTGGTTGTACGCCTCTGCCAACCAGTGAAGTTGCAGTTTGCAGCCACGTCTGTCCCAAAAATGGCATCACTTCATCATTTTATCATGTTAGACATTTGTGTGAAATTGTCATGATTAGCATATGAATTCTTGAGTTATGGTCAAAAACGTGTTTTTGTGAGGTCACAGTGACCTCTGACTCTCAAAATCGAATCACTTCATCCTTGAGTACAAGTGGATGTTTGCGCCAAATTTGAAGAAATTCCCCCCAGGACAAAACCAGAAAACATAATGCATCTGGCCATTCTCAGAAATAAAAACCATACAAATCTTTTTTCATAAGCTCATTCTCAACAATACATATCTCTACAGGTACACCATCTCCTAACATGTTAGGACACATCTGGGGCTCTGCTAAATATCAGATCTTTCCTGAGTTAAGAAAGTTGATAAAACACTTTTACTCCTAGTTCTAAAAGTAGGACTCAGAACTTTTGGACAGATTTCCTACTCGGAACCGTTTGATAAATATGAGCCCCGGTATCCTGCCCACTGGTTGATTATTCACACTCATCAAATGAGAAACTATTCCTGTGAAAATAATAATAATGGATTCAAATATGGCTTACATTAGGGATGCAAATTTTAAGCACTTTCCTTAATCGATCATTGGTAACACTAACGATCAATCAACCGATTAATCGTGCATATAACAAACAATTCCAAATGCGTTTTTTTCCCCTCAATCATAGCCTCATTTCCATAGCAACACAATAATAATGCTTTAACAAAAATTTGTTTTAATGCCACTAATGTCTTTAACACATGAACGCAATTTTGCTCCAAACTTATGCAAAATTTTGGCGAGGAAAAACTGGCATGGCCATTTTCAAAGGGGTTTTAATCGATTGACAGTCCTATGAAATACATTACCAAACATTTAACATGACATTTTGTCTCAAGCCCAACCATGGCTATGTTTCAGCAGTAATGTTGGTATTCTGGTCCTTACCGTAACACTCTGTACATTCTGAAACTTGACGTAGCGCAGTGGAATCAGACCGTCGTCTTTGTAGTCTTCCTCTGACAGCTCCAGAGCCTGAGTGGCTTCGCTCCGCTCGGCGTCGTCGAAGCCCATCGACCGAGGGAGGTTGATGAACACCTTCACCACCTTAGGGGCTTGGGCTGACGTGGGGAAGGACGAGAGAAGGGAGGAAGGAAGGAGGGAGGGAGGGGAGGACGGAGAAAGGGAGGGGATGTTAGTTATCGGGGAGCTGAACATTTTTTTCATTGCAGTACCTCCAGATGAGAGATTCATATTAATGAAGTCATTAAATATAGAGCAACATAAAAAAAAAAGCTCACCAAAGTCTGAGGACAGTAGCTTCATAGAGTAGAGCTTCACAGGCTGGTTGAAAGCGATAGTTATCAGCAACTAGACAAGATTCAAGAACAGCAACATATTAGACTAATTACCATTAAATTTAATTTATCAGACAGCTAAACTGAGAAAGTACAAATCATTCTTTTTTTTAAACCTTTTGAAAATCAAACACACAAGAACAACAGTGTAAAGGATTTATTAAATAATGTGTTTATCTACCCAAGACGCGATCGTTAGCACATCTGTCTAACTAGCTTCCTGCTGACTGTCATGGGCATTTTCAAAGGGGTCCCCTTGACCTCTGACCTCCAGATGTGTGAATGTAAATGGGTTCTCTGGGTACCCACGAGTCTCCCCTTTACAGACATGCCCACTTTATGATAATCACATGCAGTTTGGGGCAAGTCATAGTCAAGTCAGCACACTGACACACTGACAGCTGTTGTTGCATGTTGGGCTGCAGTTTGCCATGTTATGATTAGAGTATATTTTTATATGCTAAATGCAGTACCTGTGAGGGTTTCTGGACAATATTAGTCATTGTTTTGTGTTGTTAATTGATTTCCAATAATAAATATATACATACATTTGCTTAAAGCAAACATATTTGCCAACTCAACACTTGACAAATCTCCCTTTAAGGTACCGGCGATTAACTATGGACAATCATGGGATTAATAGCGATTAAATATTTGAAATCGATTGACAGCCCTTCAAATAATAAATAAACTGACTGAACTGTCCTTCATTCTTGTGATTGCAAAATCACACATTTGTGCCAGGGGTGGGTTATTAGAGTTACCGGCTCGTACCTGCTCATCACAGTCGGACTCCATGTAGGTGGAGTCTTTGATTAAGCAGTTATCGAAGCCACAGTCGTCGCTCTCGTTGAGGCACTCGCAGCCGGCTTTGCTGACAAAAGGCATGAGGTCCATCTGAAAAACAAACCGAAGCAAGACAAAATCAACTTCTGGGTCTATTCCTGCATTTATTCAGCACTGATATTTATACACATGTCCTTTTGAGGCAACTGGTTGATTCACATTCTCTCCGGTTCACACAAGTACTTTATTATTTTCTTCTGTTTCCAACTTCACGACACATACTGTGTCGTACATACAACCAGAATCCTTCAGCAGAGAGGTGTCAGTAACATTGTCAACTCACGTATCCCTTTGGAATGTCCGAGTCCTCGCTGTTTCCGGGGTCGTTCTCTGTGTGTTGTTTGATCTTCTCCTCCAGACCCGCAGAGTCTGCCCCCTGATACTGGTCCACCCGAACCCGGTTCCTGAAGAACAAGAACGTCGGTGTGGCTGAGATGTTGTTGGCTGCCGCTGTTGCCTGAGAGAAAGAGAAATGGTTTTGTAAACTTCACCTCGCGTCATCAAAACCATGTCTAAACTGACCGTTGGTTTAACACCGTGCCGGATCTCTCTGGTGACTTGTGTCGATTTGACATTTCTGTTCCAGCATGGAGATCGCTTTCTGTTGCTTCGACTCTTGAGTCTGCAACACCCGGAAAGACGGGAAATTAATGTTTTTGGTCCACGTTTTTTCACAAATGGCGACTTTGCCAGTCACGTTCACGGTTTCAGCAGCCAACCTAGAGTTTAAATTTGAATGCCAAATGACTGGTAACACCTTGGTGAAGTAGAGACTTTGTGTATAATTTCAAATTGAAGGATAAGTCTGCTGGATGAAAACCATTGTGGTGGATGCGGCAGATCAGACTTACCTGACAGACATGGACATCTACTTCCAGGAAGACGACCTGTGGGTACTTGTTACTCAACATGTTGAACGCTGGAGTTATTCTGACACAGGGCCGACACCTGAAGAGGAAGAGGAGAGGGTGTTAGTGATCTGCTCTGGTCTCTCAAGTAGTGCTGAAACGATTAGCCAGTTAGTCAACAGGTCAATTAACATTAATGACAATAATCAATGAACTGTTTCAGTTATTTTATCAAATCAAAACCAGCAAAACTTCACATTTTAGAAGCTGTTAAAGTTGAACAGTATAGGTCTCACATACATTTTTAACAAGTGTATTATCGAAACTGTCATTGATTTGCTGTCTTTTCATCCAACTCAACACTCCTACAGACTAATATCAAAGCCTTTTTAAAGTTACTATTAGCTAAGTACAATCAAAGTGTAAAGACATAGCTAACTAACAAACAACAACAAGTAACAAGGAGTACAATATATCAGCTTTTCATCATTAAATCTGACCTCCCCTCAGCAGCCAAGTTACTGTAAATACTGCTATGTCATTGTAAGCAACAGAGCTAGTTAACTAACGCCTGCTAATGAAAGCATGCTTTCCTATCAATGAAAGCTACACCTATAAGATAATAAACAGTTAAACAAGGAGCTCCTCAGGGTGTTTTCCAGTGTTATGCTGAAAGGAGAGACTGAAGCGAGCAGAGCCCTGCTTAGCCGAGTTATGACTTTATTCTAGTAATATGACTTTATTTCTCGTAAAGTTATGACTTTATTCTCGCAATATTATTACTTTATTCTTGCAATATTATGACTTTTATTCTCGTAATATTATTACTTTATTTCTCGTAATATGACTTTATTTCTCGTAATATGACTTTATTCTCGCAATATGACTTTTGTTCTCGTAATATGACTTTATTTCTCGTAATATTATGACTTTATTCTCGCAATATGACTTTTATTCTCGTAATATTATTACTTTATTTCTCGTGAAGTTATGACTTTATTTCTCGTAATATTATGACTTTATTTCTCGTAATATGACTTTATTCTCGCAATATGACTTTTGTTCTCGTAATATGACTTTATTTCTCGTAATATTATTACTTTATTTCTCGTAATATGACTTTATTTCTCGTAATATGACTTTATTCTCGCAATATGACTTTTGTTCTCGTAATATGACTTTATTTCTCGCAATATTATGACTTTATTCTCGCAATATTATTACTTTATTCTCGCAATATGACTTTTATTCTCGTAATATTATGACTTTATTTCTCGTAATATGACTTTATTCTCGCAATATGACTTTTGTTCTCGTAATATGACTTTATTTCTCGTAATATTATTACTTTATTTCTCGTAATATGACTTTATTCTCGTAATATTATTACTTTATTTCTCGTGAAGTTATGACTTTATTTCTCGTAATATGACTTTATTTCTCGTAATATTATGACTTTATTCTCGCAATATGACTTTTGTTCTCGTAATATTACTTTATTTCTCGTAATATGACTTTATTCTCGCGATATGACCTTTTTTCTCATAAAGTTATGACTTTATTCTTGTAATATTATTGCTTTATTTTTCGTAATATGACTTTTTTTCTTGTAAAGTTATGACTTTCAGGTCTCACATACATTTTAAACAAGTCTATTATCTAAACTGTCATTGATTTGCTGTCTTTTCATCCAACTTAACACTCCTACAGACTAATATCAAAGCCTTTATATTAGTAACATACATCACATAACATACATAACATCATATTAGTAACAAGAAGTAAAACACATCAGCTTGGTTACATGTATATTGGTGGTAATGTTGCTGTTTTTCATCATAAAATCTGACCATCACCTCAGCAGCCAAGTTACTGTAAATACTGCTATGTCATTGATTTGCTGTCTTTTCATCCAACTTAACACTCCTAGTACAGACTAATATCAAAGCCTTTTTAACGTTACTATTAGCTAAGTACAATCAAAGTGTAAAGACATAGCTAACTAACAACAACAACAAGTAACAAGGAGTACAATATATCAGCTTTTCATCATTAAATCTGACCTCCCCTCAGCAGCCAAGTTACTGTAAATACTGCTATGTCATTGTAAGCAACAGAGCTAGTTAGCTGACTAACGCCTGGTAATGACAGCATGCTTTCCTCTCAATGAAAGCTACACCTATAATATAATAAACAGTTAAACCAGGAGCTCTTCAGGGTGTTTTCTAGTGTTATGCTGAAAGCAGAGACTGACTGCAGAGCTCTCTGCTGAGCCGCTCGGCCTGCTACTCTTACCCAGCCATTGTGAACTTCACCACGGCGAGCCTGGAGCCGGCGGCCGCTAGCTCCGGCTGGAAGTCCGGGTCGCTCCCGATCACTTTAACACCGACCATGGTGGAGTCTGTGGCTGTATGTGGGACAGTAAAAACTAATAAATATGAAGTGTGTCTAGCTTTCTTGTTAGGTAGATTAGCTCACTAGCTTGCTTTCTGAATCACACCACTACAACAAGCACAAGTGAGCTGTGAAGCCGGATGTGAATCCTGATTGGACAATACACCGGCAGTTTAGACGCTTGTAGATGCGTTACTGCCCTCTATAGGATAAAGAGCCCCTCTCCAGTGGCTCCCTGTGGGTTTAAAAAAATGTTTTCATTCATTTTCATTTCATTTTCATTTTTATTTATCATTGTTGTAGGTCTACGGTAAAATAATATAAAAAATACGGTAAAAACGAAAGTAAAGTCATAGGTATGAGAATAAAAGTCGTGATATTCTGATAATAAAGTCATAAGGTTAAGAGAAAAAAGTTGTAAAGTTATGATTTTATTCTCGCAATATTACGACTTTATTTCTCGTAAAGTTATGACTTTATTCTCGCAATATTACGACTTTATTTCTTGTTAAGTTATGACTTTATTCTCGCTATATTAAGAATTTCTTTCACGCAAAGTTACGACTTTATTCTTGTAATATGACTTTTTTTCTCGTAAAGTTATGACTTTATTTCTCATAAAGTTATAACTTCATTCTCGTAATATTTTGACTCTTTTTCTCATAAAGTCATGACTTTTTTTCTCGTAAAGTTATGACTTTATTTCTCATAAAGTTATAACTTCATTCTCGTAATATTTTGACTCTTTTTCTCATAAAGTCATGACTTTATTCTCGTAAAGTTATGACCTTATTTTAGTAAAGTTACGACTTTATTCTCGCAATATTACGACTTTTTTTCTCGTAAAGTTATGACTTTTTTCTCGGAATTTCAGATCTTTTTCCTGTATTTGTTGTATTGTGAGCTGGTTATCCGGGTGATGTTTATGACAGTAAAACGAATAAATATGAAGTGTTTCTAGCTTTCTTGTTAGGTAGATTAGCTCACTAGCTTGTTTTCTGAATCACACCACTACAACAAGCACGGATGTGAATCCTGATTGGACAATAGACCGGAAAGGGCTTTCTCTTCTTCTTCTGTGATATTTTTCGCAGTTTAGACGCTTCTAGGCGTGTTACTGCCCTCCACAGGATAAAGAAGAAAATTAATTAATTTTAATTCTCGCGAAGCCATAATCTGTAAATTTGTTGTATCTTCTAAATTCGGCTGTCTTTTAAAAGGGACTGTTTGTAACCTCTTACTCGTATAAATCAATCCGGGTCGGTGTCCCATGCGCGCTCCCATGTGGCTTCGCTTTTCAGACTCAGACTCCAACACAAACTATACGGAAGCACCAAAACCGCAAAGTTATATCTAGTGAAGCCCGTCTGTTAAACAGTGTTGGCCGCGGTCAGAGGACGCGGGGGAGACCTTTGGTCTCCAGGGCCGGAGTCTCTGCTGTACTCTGCTCCTCTGCTCCTCTGCTCCTCTGCCTGCTTACCTTCACTCACAGCTCGCTCCACCTCACGTGCATACGCGCACACTACACACTGCAGGAGAGTTAGTTTAGCTCTGAGAATATCTAGTGAATGTGTAATGGACGTTTGTGCAGAAATAAATGCTGCAGCTCCTCCAGACCAACAGAGGTTTCCCATGTCTTGTGAAGTGACGGGGCTTCGCAGCGAGAAACGTTATCGTCTCCGACCAGGTGCCGGTGTCTCCCCTGTTCCCTCCGGCCGCGGTCGGGAGGCTGAGGCAGGAAAAGCCAACACTAGAATCAGCATTAATTCATGGAGAGACCTTCGTCTGGTCAGCTAACATTACTGCCAAGCAGGTGAAATAGAGTGATATTGTGGTTTTAGCTGACATGTGTCGCCTCACTGTTTTGACGGATGCTCGCTCACATTCAGGTAGCAGGTGCACACGGGCGAGCGCGAGCAACAGGACGCTGACTTTCGTTGACTTAACGGCCACAGGTGTCGCTGTTAACAACCAATTTCTGATTTTTACAAACAGTCCCTTTAATATTAAAATGGTCCTGTGGTCCACTACAGTGGACATGCTGTTAAAAAAAAAATAATAAAAAAAAATAAAAAAAGTTTAAATTGTAAGATTTTCTTTAAACCTTATAAATATTAAGGAAATCACCAAAAAAAAAAAATTAAATTGGAAGACACTTTTTTCCCTCGGTTCTTAACCGCTTTATGTCACTCCTAAACTCAAATTTTAAAAAAGTCACAAGTAGAAGTAAAAAAACACATCCAAAGGGACATTTCTATTTCTGACAGCAGCAGCAGCAGGCCAAGCAGCATCCCCCTGTAATTGACCACCTGGTTTAATTAAGCATTCAATTACACACCTTTACCTGTGCGTCACGTGACCAGAGCTCCTGTCTTCCTCCAGCAGCAGCTACAGCTTCCTCCTCCTCCAATTCCCTGAATGCCACGCGTTGTTTTTAAACCAGCTATTTATTGTTGTTGTTTTAACTGCTGTTGGACGTGTCGGACCGGTCCGGCAGGTTGGTGCAGGTGCGTGGCAGAGCCGAGCAGCCCAGGTGAGGCGGGCAGCAGCAGGAAGAAGGGCGGGGAGCTGAGACGAGCTGAGCTGCAGCAGGAGCAGCTCTCTACAAGCAGGAAGAAGAGGAGGAAAACATGGTGCGGTAACAAAACGCCCTGGACACCGACTGAAAAACAGGATTCACCTTTTTATATCATTCTGCGAAGGACACCAAGTAAGTCAAGATAGATGTATAAATGTACCTGAGTGTATTTTTTAGACTTAATAGTGTTTAAAATCCACAGAGAGCAGGTGAGGGATTCACCTGGGCTGCTCGACTCACCTTTCCTCTCTTTGCTATATATAGTTTTTGGGTGCTATATGGGCTCAAAACGTTCACTTTATACCTTGTGTTGTAGTTCAAGTTGGTCATTTTAACATCCTTAGTGCCTGGGCTCTAGCTGTGTTTCCAAAGTAGTTTTCTATTTTGTAATAATGTCTTGTATTTAATCTATCCCTATAGTTCAATGAGGGTATAGACTCTCTTTCTACAGCAGTAGGCTACATCCTCCAAAGTGATTGAAACTGGACTGTATCAGGAGTGTTGTGTTGTAGCCTATTAGACTGCATTAGTTTTATACATAAATAAATACATTGACAAATTCATCTTCTATTATCAATTGAACTATTAATGATGTCTTTCTCCTCCCCATTTCCCCACCATACACCTTCAATTAATGTGTCTGAGTGAGGAAAAGTGTCAAGTACCAATGGTTGGTATTGAATATCTGTTCATATTCATAATCTTTTTATGTATTCTTTGATCAGGCAGTTCCTGATTTACTTATTTTTAAATGCCAGTTGGACAAATGTCACGTACGACTGCTTCAAGTAGGGCTGTCAATCGGATAGAATATTTAATTGCATGATTGTCCAAAGATGATCACGATTAGTTGAAAATTAATCACACCCTTTTTTTAAAAAGTTGAACCTGGCTCACAAATAGTATTGCTAAAGTCATGTTTGATGTTATAATTATGGTTATATTCATGTAAGTTCAAAATGTATCTAAAAATTAAACAAATAAAATCCCAAATTATAATAGTTAATCGCAAATTAATCACACATTTCTTTTTTTATCTGTTCCAAGTTGTACCTTAAAGGGAGATTTGTCAAGTATTTAATACTCACGGAAGTGGACAAATATGCTGCTTTATGCAAATATATGTATTACTGGAAATCAGTTAACAAAACATTAACTAATATTGTCCAGAAACCCTCACAGGTACTGCATTTAGTATTAAATAATATACTCAAATCATAACATGGCAAACTCAAACCCCTCCTGTCAGTGTGTCAGTGTGCTGACTTGACTATGACTTGCCCCAAAACTGCATGTGATTATCATTAAGTGGGCATGGCTGTAAAGGGGAGACTCGTGGGTACCCATTGAACCCATTTTCATTCACATATCTTGAGGTCAGAGGTCAAGGGGACCTCTTTGAAAATGGCCATGACAGTTTTTCCTCGCCAAAATTTAACTACGTTTGGAGCGTTATTAAGCCTCCTTCCCGACAAGCTAGTGTGACATGGTTAGTAACACTGGATTCCTTATGTTTTTTCTAGTTTCATATGATGCCAGTCACTTTACTAGCATTAAAACAGAGCCCGCTTTGACAGCCTTAGTTTTAAACAACATTTAACATGTTAAATTTACTTAATTCTCAAAGTAAGGTATATGTTTATATATGTATGTATCCTATTGGTATTCAAATTTAGGGATTTCTTATCAGTACTAGTATTTAGAGCTGCAACTAACAATTATTTTCATCGAAGATTAATCTGTCGATCATTTTCTCTATTAATCGATTAGTTAGATTGTCAGAAAATGGTGACAAATGTCGATCAGTGTTTCCCAAAGCCCTAGATGACGTCCTCAAATGTCTTGTTTTGTCCACAACCGACAAAGATATTCAGTCTACTGTCATAGAGGAGTAAAGAAACCAGAAAATATTCACATTTAAGAAGCTGCAATCAGAGAATTTGACTTGTTTTTTCTTTAAAAATCACTCAATCCGATTTTAATAGATTATCAAACTAATTGGCCATTAATTGAATAGATTAATCTAATCCATTAATCGTTGCAGCTCTACTTCTATTGGAAATAATGTCTGCTGTTTCTGGCTTAATTGTTTTCATTACATAATCAAGAGTCTTACCATGATGACTAATGATGATGACATCTGTGTTTTGCATAATTTTTAAAAGGAGGATCACTGTACCTTGTCGCAACATAAACATGTGACCGAGCCAGAACAGAAGCCTGTCCAGGTAGCTTGTTAAACACACCCACAAGGTCTGCGCTGTAGCTGGTGTTGTGTGTGAACACAGTGGCAGCTCCGGGCACATGTGTCCAACCAGCGCTGATGTTTTTTCCATAAACAGAAAAGCAAAGTCCTTTTTGATTAGGGAAATGTTTGTCTCCTTATGGAAATGGTCGACCTTGAAATCAGTGACTGAGAATTTGAATTGTGACTTGAGAGGCAAATGGATTGAAGGTTTAGCTGAGGTGAAGGCTTCTTCTGTATGTTTTCCATACAGAAAAGGTTGGTTGCTGGATCTGTACGGGGCTGAAGCTTTCCGTTGGTGTGTTGTTGATTTCTTGTCCTGAAAGTGTTGTTAGAATCAAACTCTTTCTATTTTATTTTGTGTTGTTAAAGGATCTCCGTTTCTACTGATCTGTTCTTAAAGGGTGGGTCCATTATTTTATGTTTTTTTTAGGGTTTTTATATCATGCTGTAGCTTCCCTGTTGTGTTCCTGACATATTCAAATCTGAACATTCAAATTTTGGTCAAAGTATGTACAGTATGTGTGTTTTGGCGTCACAATGCCATTTTCCCTTCAAGCCCTTCTAAAAGCTTTTTCCCTCGTGACCTGACGTAGGTTTCTGCATGATGACGCTGCTACATGTACAGTATATATATATATACATATATATATATATATATATATATATATATATATATATACATATATATATATATATATATATATATATATATATATATATATATATATATATATAGAGATAGATAGATATACAGTCGGCACACTCACTGTGTGGAGGAAACACGTTAGTTCGGATCTGAAAATCTTGCAGAGGAAAAACTGTCATGGCCATTTTCAAAAGGGTCCTTTGACCTCTGACCTCAAGATATGTGAATGAAAATGGGTTCTATGGGTACCCACGAGTCTCCCCTTTACAGACATGCTCACTTTATGATAATCACATGCACTTTGGGGCAAGTCATAGTCAAGTCAGCACACTGACAGCTGTTGTTACCTGTTGGACTTGAGTTTGCCATGTTATGATTTGAGCATACATTTTATGCTAAATGCAGTACCTGTGAGGGTTTCTGGACAATATTTGTCATTGTTTTGTGGTGTTAATTGATTTCTAATAATAAATATATGCATATATTTGCATAAAGCAAACATATTTGCCCACTCCCATGTTGATAAGAGTATTAAATACTGGACAAATCTCCCCTTTTAAGGTACATTTTGAGCAGATAAAAAAATGTGATCGCGATTAATTATTATAATTTGGGATTTTATTTGTTTAATTTTCAGAAACATTTTGAACTTACATGAATATAACCATAATTATAACATCAAACATGAGTTCAACACTACAGTTTGTCAAAAAAACCATTTCATTGGGGTTCAATTGGCCACCTGTGGGTCCCAGAGACTCACTGCATTAACATCACTGCTGCAGCGGACCAAGAGCAATACTATTTGTGAGCCGGGTTCAACTTTTTTACCTACATTTTTTTGCCGGAGCCTGTGCATGTGGACCTCTGTGCAAACACAAAGGTGTCATTGAAATGAATGAGGAAACTGCATCTTTGTTTTTTTTTGTTGTTTTTTTAACTGAGCACAGCCTCACACTGATGCGCTTACACTTAAATGTTGAAGATGATCACTTATGTGAACTTTTCAGAGAGTAGAAGATGATGTAAATAAGAGGAGCATGGCCGATTGTTTGTGGTTTATATGTGCAGACAGAGTCACTATATTAAGTGGTAATCCAGCAGAGAACAGGCAGCCATTACTCTTTCTGTTTCCCACCTGTTAGTCACAGACATCAGCGCCAACAGATTCCCCCCCAGGTGCTGCAGAAACCCGACTCTGCATTCATCTGACTGATAGCATCTGTTCTCACCGGCCGGCACGCTCAGTCATACACACAATTACTCGACATTCCCCTCCGCTGTAGCCCAGACCTCATCCTGATAAATAATGAATAAGTCAAATATCTTTCACTTTTCTTACACTTGCCAGCTCTTCAAACCATACGTGATCACTTCAGGATGGTCAATACATTTCCTACGTCTGCCAAGGAGGTTTAGTTTTCTGTTCCATCTCTGTTTGTTAGCAGGAGATATCAACAACGGTCTCGCACATTTCAATGAAATTTAGTTCAAAATTCAGCCACAGACCAGGAAAACGGTGATTAGATTTTGGTGGCTCAGACATCAGTAGGGCCGACATGTGGCTAATTATAGTCCTCAGTCTATTTCTGTCATTAGAAGCAGCAATCTGGATTAACTGGTTCAACACAAATCCATCCACATAGACCAGGCTATGCTTTTGAAACTTATTTTCAACATGTTCTGATAATTTTTCTAATTTATTACTTTTTTGCAAACATCATCTGATTTAGCCATAGGCTATAAGCCCTGTAGGTTTAATTTGTTTTCTGACAATATTTTTCTTAATTCAAGGTTGAATACAAAGACTTTCTTAAAAACATTTTTTGTTATCCTTGCCAAAATCTTCTACCGTATCCTGGAAAAAGTGCTTCTGGAAACCTGTGACGTTCGGCATGTGTCCGCTCGTGTGTCTGTGCACTTTTATGATCACAAACTTAAGACGATAATATGTAATATGTATTTAATACTCTTATCATCATTGGTAGTGGGCAAGTATGCTTGCTTTATGCAAATGTATTTATATATCTATTATTGGAAATCAATTAACAACACAAACAAATGACAAATATTGTTAAAACTAATTTGCGTTAACATGTTAACGCAAATTAGCATTGACAGCCCTAATATTGATATTTCTTTTGCATTTTGTTATTTGAAGCTAATTAGGGTTGTCAAAGTTAACGTGATAATAATCGTTAACGCAAATTCTTTTTAACGCCACTAATTTCTTTAACGCATTAATGCAACTTTCGATTTTTTTACAAACCTCTTAAAAATCGGACCCGGCCGCTATTCAGTCTTTCCGAGGTTGTAGCAGGCTAAGTAACGCTCCAAACCTACGCTAAATTTTGGCGAGGTAAAACTGGCATGGCCATTTTCAAAGGGGTCCCTTGACCTCTGACCTCAAGATATGTGAATGAAAAATGGGTTCTATGGGTACCCACGAGTCTCCCCTTTACAGACATACCCACTTTATGATAATCACATGTAGAGTATTAAATACTTGACAAATATCCCTCTAAGGAACATTTTGAACAGATAATAAATGTGCCATTTAATTTGCGATTAATCACGATTAAATATTCAAATCGATTGCCAGTCCTAATCTAATTTTATTACACTTCTAGTGCACTAACAGACTAGTACTAAAATACACACGCAGAAAAATGTAACTTGACAAAATATGAATTCTATGTATTTTTCCCCCTCGAATTAGTCTTATTAGTCAGAAGGTTTGCTCACACAAGGAAGGCTGCCTTCATACATCACAGGAAAGATGAAATACAGAAAGTGTGACCACAAATGTAAAATGATATTTGAAGAGTTTATAGACTTCTTTTACAGGACTCACAGAGTGTTTGAGCTGGAAACTCAGAGGAAAATAGAAAACTAAACAATAGTATCTGCAGATCCACACGGCTTTCAGTGTTTCTTTACGTATAGTAAAGAGCACCTCCTCCCTCCTCTCGGGTTTCACTGTCGCCGCTCAGGTATGCTCTCCTCTGTCCCGCTCCGTGAATCCCTCCCTCTCCCTGCTCTTTGTTGTTGCCATAGCGATGCCCTGGCACAAAACCAACACACCAAAACCTGTTTTCCGAAACCGGCGATTCCCGCAGCCCTGCTGCTGCTGAACCTGCGGTTGGGCGGAGCCGTGAGCGTTGAGCAGAACAGATGAACCTGTCTTCTTTTTAATGAGGCTGTTTTCGGGTTCGGTAGCTGTCTGAGACGGCACTGTTGCAGAAATGTCTTTAATGCTTGCCCTAAACAGTAACTACTTGCTTGTTTACCTTCTTAAACAGTTTATTCTCCTGGGATTCCCTCTTCTATTCAGGCTGCAGCTTGTTTTTATCTTCACTGTTAATTGTTTCGTTTGTGGCTCTCAATGTGTGTCATGCCTCCTCCCCCGTAGAAGCCAAAAAAGTAAATTCTTTTAACCTTTTAAATTTGTATCAACCATAGAGTAGCGAAGTGGGATGAGCTATTTTTGGCGCCCCTGGTTCTGAACCTAAAAGTCCCATTAATCTTTCCTGTACACAATGTTACGTGACTCACACCTCAAGCACTTTTTGGCTTGGACCAGAATCAAGCTTTTTTCGTTGAATCCTCTGTACAAAAGAATAACTGCATTTAAAAGGAATCTGGCTCTTATAAAAAGTTAAAAGCCCGTTTACATAAAAACAAGGGCTAATCGATTACAATATTTAATCATGGTTAATCGCAAACACATTTTTTATTTGTTCAAAATGTACCTTTTTAAGGGAGATTTGTCAAGTATTTAATACTCTTATCAACATAGGAGTGGACAAATATGCTGCTTCATGCAAATGTATGTATATATTTATTATTGGAAATCAATTAACAACACAAAACATGACAAATATTGTCCAGAAACCCTCATAGGTACTGCATTTAGCATAAAAAATATGCTCAAATCATAACATGGCAAACTGCAGCCCAACAGGCAACAACAGCTGTCAGTGTGTCAGTGTGCTGACTTGACTATGACTTGCCCCAAACTGCATGTGATTATCATAAAGTGGTCATGTCTGTAAAGGGGAGACTCGTTGGTACCCAGAGAACCCATTTTCATTCGCATATCTTGAGGTCAGAGGTCAAGGGACCTCTTTGAAAATGGCCATGCCAGTTTTTCCTCACCAAAATTTAGCCTAAAGTTGGAGCGTTAACACGGAGCACGCTACAAGCATCCGAAAGATAGGTTACGTTAAAGAAATTAGTGGCGTTAAAACATTAATTTGCGTTATCACGTTAACTTTGACAGCCCTACTAACAATGTTTTGAATGAAACTACACGTCTCTCATGCTGGTGTGCTCTTGATAGACGGAAAGGTTTACTTGATAAACATCATATTTCTCTTTTCTTCCTTGTCAAAAGTCTTTCCATCCCTTTCTTCGCTTCCTATCAGTGTGCGATCATGTTTGCTTATTGTTCCCGCATGAATCAGATTTCACATTTTCCCTCCTGGTCATGCTGGTCGACCAGATTTCTTTGGTGTTATTTGCATAAGGGAGACGCCACACTAGAATAAACAAAAGAGGATCTATAGAAGCCTACACAACCCCCGCGCCTGGGGGGGTGAGAGCAGTTGAGAAGGGTGGAGGTACGGGGTGGTGTAGGATCCAAACTGTAACAGCAGCTGCTCTGATACACAGCTACTGCAAAACTACTGAGGCTTTCAAAAAGGTCTCTTTGGCCTGGCATCTTGAGCCAATCAGATTGTGAGTTGACTCTAGATAGTTACACCTCAGTGATTTGAGATATAAAATTTAATAAATGGACAGGACACAGTGCTTTATTTAGACCTTGTATTAACACATGCCTCTCATTTTTACACTCCAAGCCAGGTCAGTTTTTTTTTTCTCTGTGTTTCACAATCAAGGAAACTTTTTTCTTTTTAACACTGTGCGTGCCTTCAGTGATGACGTGTTTCTAAAAGAGTGTGCGGATGAATGTAGGCGTGACGCAGGACTTTAGACAAAGCTGTGTATTCCTTTGGTGTGGCACGTTGTTTGACTGGATGTTGGTGACAACAACACACATGATGTCGAGGTGTCCTTTAGTCCAGTGGTTCCCAACCTGAAGTCACCTCTTCTTGTATCTAAGAAAAGCTGAAAAAAAATACAAATCCTTGAACAAAATCCTCAATTTGAATAAAGTGATTCAGTGTATTAAATGAGCTAGTCTTTTTTTTTTTTTTTTTTTTAATAAATCAACTTTCTTTAATGAACATAACTAGTCAAACAGTTTTTTGACCGCAGTGAAAATGTTGTTTTTGAAAGGCTAAATGCCAACAAATATGGATTGAAGCAGAATATTTTGTTTTTGGAAATGATTACATCGATCTTTTTCCAATGCATTTTGACTTTTGGACTTTACAACGCTCTGGAGTTATTGGAAATGTTTTGATCACACGAGTGTGAAACAATCCTACGCAGCCACCACTGGAATGTAATTCTACAAATAGTATAATACTAATAATATTAATGTAGCCTGATCTTTATCTGGCGTTGTGCGGAAATATCGTGTTTAAACAGAATGTGACCTACTAAGTAGTAAAAAAAAATATTTTCCAATAATTTTATATAGACTTTTGTATAAATTATTCAGTAAGTTTGTTATTATGATTTTAGTTATATATGTGCAAATCTAATTTTGAAATCCTGGCGCACCCCCTGTGATCTTTTGCGTCCCCCTAAGTGGGGCCCAGACCCCAGATTGAGAGTCTAGACTTCTGTCAAGACAACTGGTGGTCATCTTGAAGTTTGTACTTCTCTGGGAAGGAAACGACGAGTCTTTATTTGGTTAATTGTTCAACAGAAAATCTGTCCTGTAGACACAATTTTATTCTGTTTCAACTACTGTCATTAAGACCAAAAACTAAAGAGTAAAACACTACAGACATTGTAATATTACTTATTTAAAAACCTGCTGAGAGTCTAGCTGTCATCGTATTCACTCACCACTCCAGGTTTCGCTCCTCCTCCTCCTCCTCTCATAGTATTTGAAATTCTTTGTTTTCCGCCCCCTCGTCACTCAGTTTTCATGTGCTGACTTGTCTGACCAGCCGGAGCTCATTCAGTCAAACCTTTAAATGAGGAGTTTTGAGGAACAGTCACAGAAGTGTCCACTGAGCTGGATTCATTAGTTGTTCCGCTCACATTTGATTTGATTTGAACTTTGGGAAACTCTGACTGTAGTGCTCAGTTAGAGCCGAGGTGGCTGGTTCTTAGCTTCTGGTGAAATACTATATAATGTTTGCCACCCATCTGCATACTCGCCAACCTTGAGACCTCAAAAAAAGGGAGGATGTCAAAACCAAAGTGGGGAGTCTGGGGGTCCTCCCTCACTCGTTTTAGACCTGCACTCTGGTGAATGCAGGTCTAAAATGACCCCATCTTTCTATTCAACTCTTCCATTTCCCAAGTTTGAGTCCTGCTGTAGTCCCCCTATGACCCCGCTGAGCGCTTTTTAGGTGTGTTTGTTTTTGGAAACCGTACTAATGAACCTTATCAGCGTTGCTAATGGACTCCTCCACATCATTAAGCTGATGGGAAGCACCAACCCAAACTTGGCACCTGCTAACCGGGAGGCGAATGTTGCAGGGATTTCCAATGAAACAGCGGCCCACGGACGTTGGGCAAAATACTGTCAATACCTCTCCCTGTCCATTAGTCTAGGATAATTGAATATTTATGGATTTATTTCTTACCAATTACTATTCTTTTATATATCTATATGAATGATTGTCCATAGTTAATCGCAAGTTTATCGCACATTTTTTTAACTGTTCAAAATACCTCAGAGAGATTTGTCAAGTATTTAATACGCTTATCAACATGGGAGTGGGCAAATATGCTGCTTTATGTATATATTTATTATTGGACATCAATTAACAACACAAAACAATGACAAATATTGTCCAGAAATCCTCACAGGTTCTGCATTTAGCATAAAAAATATGCTCAAATCATAACATGGCAAACTGCAGCCCAACAGGCAACAACAGCTGTCAGTGTGTCAGTGTGCTGACTTGACTATGACTTGCCCCAAACTGCATGTGATTATCATAAAGTGGGCATGTCTGTAAAGGGGAGACTCATGAGTACCCATAGAACCCATTTACATTCACATATCTTGAGGTCAGAGGTCAAGGGACCCCTTTGAAAATGGCCATGCCAGTTTTTCCTCGCCAAAATTTAGCGTAAGTTTGGAGCGTTATTTAGCCTCCTTCCGGCAAGCTAGTATGACATGGTTGGTACCAATGGATTGCTTAGGTTTTTCTAGTTTCATATGATACCAGTATCTTCACTCTAGTGAACTCTACTCTTTAAAACTGAGCCCACTACAACCTTAAAGTGCAAGATGCGTTAAAGAAATTGGTGCCATTAAAATGAATTTGCGTGATTATCGCGTTAACTTTGAACATGTTACATTTATCTGATCAACTGAAACTCTTCTTCTTTCTCAGAGACACCTGAGGTGCTAAGATGAGTCGGCAGCGTGCAGACTCGGAGGGTTCCCTCGGGCCTAACGATGAGTACATGCCGTACAGCGACGATGAGACGGACGACGAATTGGATGCAAGCTCGGAAGAGGAACCAGAAGAGCCGCCAGGAGCCCCGCCAGGAGCCCCGCAACCCCCGGTGGAAGCTAAACCCAGCGGTGAGTCACTAAACACATACTATTGTCTTTCTTTTCATTTTATTTTGGGAAATCCCCTTTGTCAGCCATCTTTCTCAGAGACGATAAGAAGATGGATACCAGTTTCATTCTTGTGCTTCCAGAATGGGTTAAGCGTAGCTTAGCACAAAGACTAAGAAGGTGGAAAGCTGTCTGAGTCACATGATGTATTTAACAGAACTAAAAAAATATATATTTATTCTGTAGTTTATATATTATATTTATGTTCAGGAAACCATTTCTAATATTGTTTTCTTTTTCAGAGATGGGATGGAAGGTGAAAGCCAACGACCGACCTTATCACCACCTGCCGGAGTTTCAGAAAAAAGTCTTCCTATGCATCAAGAAGAGCAGATACTCTGTAAGTTCTGCTTGTTTACATACAACTGTCATTTAATGGACCTCCTTACTGGTCCTGGTAGAAAACTAATCCTGATCATACATAGCTGAGCATGACTGACACACCCTGGACAAAGAGGCAGCCAAGTTTGTGCCTTGCATGTTTTGAATGAGCTATTCATTATGCTGAATCATCCAACAGTCAGGAGATTGATTGATTGTGATAGAAACCAATGACAGCCCTTGAAAGAAGACAATCAACCCGCAAAAGCTGGCTGTAGAGAGACATTTCCTTGTAGTTTTTGTCCATGTTGCTTTGTCATTCTGGTAAATTCAGTGGCGTTTAAAGGGACTCTCTGTAAGAATCAGAAATTGCTTTTGATAGTGCGACCTGTGGCCATTCAGTCAACGAAGGTCAGCGTCCTGTTGCTCGCACTACCGACACACGCGAGACTGAACGTGATTGACAGGCATCATGTTGATTAACGTTAGCAACATTAGCCAGATGAAACAACAATATCGCTATATATTTCACATGCTTACCAAACGAATCCAGAGTTATTTCCCTTCCCCCGTTCATGTGAATGAAACGGCGGAGTTAAAGGAAACACTGCTACGCCTGCTCTATGGGCCCAATGGATGCGGAAGATCGGTGGAAGATCCGGGTACTTTATCACTCGGCAGTCTAGCCGTTTTGGCGTCATGCGCCACTGAGCGACTCTCATAGGAATGAACGTTGGCCTGCCTCCAACGCTGTATCCAGCTCTCTTTATACATCCATAGTTACTTAGTTTACATATTTATTTTAAGCCCAATCATGATGTTTCCCCTTAACGTAACTAAGTGGTTTTCTTGCCTGAACCTAAGTGAGTGGCTTTGCTCCCCTAATGCTACTGCATGTCAACACAGGCGTGTAATAAGTAACGCTTTGGCGTGTTATCGGGTTGGGATGTTACAGCTTGCTGGTTACCAATGTGCCATTTGTGATCTTTAACCCTGTTTTGAAGCCAAAGAAATGTAAGATAAGATAAGATATGCTTTTATTAGTCCCGCTGTGGGGAAATTTGCAAGACATAGATGTAGATATACCAAAAGTGATGTTGGTTGTACAGTTTATCTGGAGCATAAAAGAAATATTGAATTTATCTTTAACTGAACTAAATCATGTGTAAGATGGGCATCACTACGCATTAACTAAACTAATACAGTACATGTCTATGAGGGATTTTAGCCAGGTCTAGCTCCATATTTTATATAATTCCCAAAGAAAAGTGAGTGTAAAACATTAATCTCCATGTCGATGTATGAGTGTGATGTACAACGCCAACAAGGAAGCTGTGTCCTTGTGTGTCTGCTTCCTCCTGATGTCACCGCTCTGTTTCTGCTGAGTCATTTCTGACTCCGTGAAATATGATAAGAGCCATTTGTGTTTTGGCAGTACTGTTGTGTTGTACTGTGCTTGTTTTGAATGAACATGTAGATAGAAAGGTAGAAGGATGAGGTGGTGTACTTGATTTATAAGAGAGCATTCCTGCAACAGATCATGGCTTTTCTTGGTTTATCACTCAACTCTTCTGTTAACTTAGTCTACCCTACACATGAAAAAAATATATAATTTGATGTACTTCTCTATAATTTAAAGCTCTAGCTGTCTGATCAAATGCTTAGACCCGCTGCTGGGACCTTTTATAGCAGCCGGTGAACAGAAGAGTTTTTGTGTCGTCTGTGTTTGTGGAGGCTGAAACCTGATCGTCCGGCTGAGCCGACCTGTATCTCACTAATAGACACATTAGACACAGCAGGACTCAGTGGGGCTGAAGCCAGAACATGTTTCTAACAACTTCAACAGCAATCCTGTGTACATTTACAGTCCTAGATCGAACGGGAAGCTGGTGGAGAAGAGACGGTTGAATGTTTTTTGACGGTTCCTGTTTTGTCCTGCAGCGGAATCTAGACTATAACTGGTCAGAGTTCAGATGGTTATCTGTAATGAAATGCAGCTCCGTCTCATTACTGGTGTTCCCACAAACTGGGCCACTGCCTGCGCAGTCGACTGGGACACTTATTGTCATTAGTGCTGAGGTTGTAGAGGAGACATTTCAGTGAGGGCTGTCAATCGATTAAAATATGTAATCGCGATTAAGCATGTGATTGTCCATAGTTAATCGCGGTAAATTGCAAATTAATCGCACATTTTTTATCTGTTCAAAATGTACCTTAAAGGGAGATTTGTCAAGTATTTTATACTCTTATCAACATGGGAGTTGGCAAATATGCTTGCTTTATGCAAATTCATGTATATATTTATTACTGGAAATCAATTAACAACACAAAACAATGACAAATATTGTCCAGAAACCCTCACAGGTACTGCATTTAGACTCGTGGGTATCCATAGAACCCATTTTCATTCACATATCATGAGGTCAGAGGTCAAGGGACCCTTACTCTAACCCCGTCCCCTCTCTACATGCTTTTGTTCTGTGACTGAATTTCCTGGTTTGGGCTAGGCCCCTTAGTTCCAATGAAGGGAAATGTTCGTTCTACAGCGTCCAATGATATTTTAGACCATAGTGTATTTCCAACTTTGCAGCAACACTTCTTTGTTGACTTTTTCCTCTTTCAACATGACAATGCCCCCGTGCACAAAGTCAGGTCCATAAAGAAACGGTTTCCCCAGTTTGGTGTGGAAGAACTTGACTGTTCTGCACAGAACCCTGACCTCAACCCCGTCCAACACCTTTGGGATCAAGTGGAACGCTGACTGGCCTCCAGACAGCACGGCTGAGGTTATTCTGTGAAACCAAACTCTCAGAACAGACCTGGAGCTGGTAGGGCTTCAGTGTCTTGCTCGGGGAGACTGTTGGAGGGCAGGACTCTCCGCTGAGTGGAAAGCAGACTGTAATGGACGGAGTTCAGATGGTTATCCTCTGTTGAAATACAGCACTGCCTCGGTACTACTGACACTATGATAACTGGACTGATTCAGGACTAACTGCTGCCTCTGAGTCCAGTGTGTCTCATGAAACGCTTTGCTTTCTGTGCGTTTCTTTCAACCTTTTCAACGGCGAATTCACACCAGAGCAGCAATGAAGTGCGGCATGCGTCGAGCTGCCATGCAATGTCTATGAAAAGCTGCAGCGGCTATCCCCGAGATCTGCGAGCTGCGGCTGCTTGATTCTGCGGCGAAGTGCGGCCAAACAAAAGTTGGGAAAAGTTTAACTTTTAGCGGCGAAGTGAGGCCAGAGAGGACTCGCAGCCAATCAGTAAACAGATCCTGTGACATGTGGACCAATGTTACCAAGAATTTCTTCCCACCTGAAACACATGAACACACCTGCAGAACACACCTGCAGAACAATTTAATTATTGCGGCGACGACTGGCGTCTGCAAGAATGTAAGAATCATTGACCAAACCCTCAGTAGATCTCCACTACTTTAAAAGTAGTTTTCAGTACTTAAAAAGTATTCAGGTTAAGCTGAAATTCTTAAAACATACTGACTTTCAGTGGAGGGAAATTGTTTTTGATAGTAGTAAATAAATTTCACTGACTTCTTTATAAACCCTAAATAACTCACAAGAGACAAACTTAAAAAAGTATGCTTGAAATCCAAGCAGTGGAGCTCATTAGCATGGGCCAATGGGACAAAACGTTGGATCCTACATTTCCCATAATGCAACTCAATAGCCTTTTCATCAGACCCTCGCTGCCTGGTGAGCACCCACGTCTTTCAAACTCCAGACCTCCAGTTTTTAACAAAAATTTTCGTTATAAATGTGTTGGAGATCAATAACCTGGATGACATCACTATGACATCATCAGGGTTATTTACCTCACAGGCGACATTATGCAACTGTTTTCACAGATTGAGTCCTAATGACCGGTCTGAGTGTTCCTTTAAGATACATATTTTTTTGCAGTTTAACAGAACAGGACAACCAACTTTGCGCTCATCATGTCATTGTGTTTGTCCTCCGCAGGGAAACGCCATCAAGACGTACAAGTACAACGTCCTCACCTTCCTCCCTCTGAACCTGTACGAGCAGTTTAAGAGAGTTGCCAACCTCTATTTCCTGGCTCTGCTCATCTTACAGGTACATCTAAAAAAAAAAAAAAAGACTTTGATTTATTGTGTTAAAAAAACAAAACAAGGAGCCATCAAATGTTTGTTTGTTTCTTAGATCATTCCAGACATTACTACGCTGCCCTGGTACACCACACTGATTCCTCTGGTCGTGGTGCTGGGAATCACTGCCATCAAAGATCTGGTGGACGATCTGGTAAGACTTCACGCACGCACGCACGTCAATCAGTTGTTATTCAAGCTACAGTGCATCGTCATGTCACTCTTACATAAGTATTATAATATCTGGTTTGACCTGACCAAATTCCTTTTCTAGGCACGGCACAGGATGGACAAGGAGATCAACAACAGGAAGTGTGAAGTGCTGCTGGAGGACGGGTCAGGACAAATTTATTTTGCTATTAGCTTTGAGTTTTATAACAAGATATCCACCATCTTTAAAAACACATGACACCAGTAGCTTAAGTCCTCGGTTCATAGCATGTTTAGACACTGAACGATGAGCCAAGAAGTATTTTTTAGCTTTTTATATAGCATTTTTAAATTCGTTGTAAACTTTCTCGTCCTTGTACATCATTAAAAGTGACGACAACATACATATATATATATATATATATATATATATATATATATATATATATATATATATATATATATATATATATATATATATATATATATATATATATATATATATATATATATATATATATATATATATATATATATATATATATATATATATATATATATATATATATATATATATATATATATATATATATATATATATATATATATATATATATATATATATATATATATATATATATATATATATATATATATATATATATATATATATAAAAACTGTGATATGTCTCTGCTTCAGGTTTCGGGAGTCAAAGTGGAGGGACATGCAGGTTGG
This sequence comes from Sebastes fasciatus, assembly GCF_043250625.1. Lineage (NCBI taxonomy): Eukaryota > Metazoa > Chordata > Actinopteri > Perciformes > Sebastidae > Sebastes > Sebastes fasciatus. Next base: position 8,279,419 of record NC_133813.1, read on the forward strand.
AGATGTGGTTCGTCTGAAGAAGAACGACTTTGTTCCGGTATGACGGTTCAGCCTGCATCATTTTTACTGGGCTGTGTAACAGTTACTTTGCTGACTGACTGAAGCACGTACACAGATTGTTTAAATGTGCACGTGTGACCTCCTGCCATTTCTAGCCGACCAATGAAGTCAAAGTCCGTGCCAAGATCCAGTTAGGTTGAATTGATTTTGTATTGTCATTTAGTTGTGAAATCAGGTGATTCACGACAATGTTCTCTATGGTTTGAGACAGTGATGGTCACACAGAGGGGATTTAGTTTATGGCCTTGTTCAGACCTTGTATTGACATGCGTCCTCAGTGATCGGATCACAAGTGGACAGCTCTAAGTACAGGTGTGAATGCACTCTTTCAGACCACATTCAGACGTGGTCTGTGCCGACATATGGCCACATTGTTTTAGTAGTTTGTACGCGATTGTGTCCTGATCCACATTGAAGGACTGCATACTCAACTGACGTCCCGCTGGGATCCACGGGTCTCTGCGCTCCTCATGTGAATAGACAGGCAGAGGTGAGTGCTTGTCTGTCTCGCAGCATGGAAACTGCCGCTGTGCTCTACTGTATCCTGTTGGTACAACTGTATTTTATCTATCAGCTACATATCTACAGACTATCAGACTGGGCACGCAAAGTGCATTATTATCATACTGTCGGAGATGTGTTGGTGTTTTTGTTCCGCTGCTTTGCACAGAGCTGACACACGCCCTCCCGCCCTCTCTCCTCCCCGGCTCTCTGAAGCTCTGTACCGCGCTGTTGCCTGGCAAAGGCACAAATACACCAGAAGCAGATGTGTGGTCAGATTTGAGTGTTAAACCCTTCAGAATGCTCCTTTTTAATGTGTATATCTTTTATTCTCCTCAGGCTGACATCCTGATGTTATCCAGCTCCAACCCAAACAGCCTGTGCTATGTAGAAACAGCTGAGCTCGACGGGTAAGACTCTCCACCTCTTAGGTGTACCAAAATAAAAAAACATTTTTTTTTAAACATAATTGAGTGTGTTGAACTGTAATAACTATATCGATTACTATATTCAAATAGAGTAATGGGATATAATCTGTATAGAGGAGCACAATCTTTGCTCCGATAAGCTTCTGCTTGGTCTGTAGTTTCCTCAAGAATTCAGTCAACAAAGTATTCAGCGATAAGAAGAGAGCAAATGTGTAAACGAAGAGCTAAGCAACCTCTGCCAAGTTCGGCCATGTGACCAGTTAGAAATGTATACACTGCGATTAAGTGAGAAACGCCTTTAAATCAAACAGACGGGCCTGCAGGTGTCTCTGATGGAACTCTTTTGCAGAAAATGATAACTAACCTGACATCAATATCACCTTTCTTCATTTTTTCCAGAGCTCTTTGGCATTCAACTTACATCAGAGAATGAATTATGAATACAAATATTTTCATAAATAAGCTTTTTTTTGTTTTTATCCCTCAACAACATGCAGAGAACGTTCCATCTTAAACAAATTTAATGAACTTGAGTCTGTTTAGCTGTGATTCTGCTTTCCTCGGGGGCTTGGTTTTCAGTCCTTTTGCATGTGTTTTTCTCCCCCTGCAGCGAGACCAACCTGAAGTTTAAGCTGGGACTCAGAGTGACCGATGAGAGACTGCAGCAGGAGCGTCAGCTGGCTGAGTTTAACGGTAAGCATGTTTCACAGCTACAAACAAGTTTATTTGCATGAACCTAAATCACTTTTAATCACTCCAACGGAGCCTGAGGACAAAACCTAACTTTTCATTTTAAAATGAAAATATAGTAAAAGAATAATATAAAATGAATTGTAAAAATATAAAATATTTTTTTAGAAGAGTAATAATCATAACACTAATTGAAAAAAATCTTTTTCATCTACACAAACGTGAAAAAAGAATCACTGCTTTTTCCTTAAGTGCCAGCAAGTAACTAATAATAATAATAATAAGCGTGTTTGTTTTTGCATCATGCATTGTGTACAGTGTTTTATGCAAGATATCTCAATAATATTGGTGTGTTCGTAACCTTTGTAATATTTCAGTTTTAATGCTTCATTTTTAAATTAAGTTTCCAGACGAGGTCTTGCAGTTTTTATTTTATACTTTTCAAAGGGACAGTGTGTAGGATTTAGTGGCATCTAGCGGCGAGGTTGGAGATTGCAACCAAGCGGCAACCTCAGGTGCTGAGAAATGAAGCCAACGTGGAAGTGCCAAAAACTGCAGTTCTTCAAATGGCCAGTTGAGGCTCCAAAAGCGAGTCAATCCCCATTAAAAAAAAACATGTTAAAATGCCCAACTTTACAGCAGAAATAAACATGTTTACAGCAGTTTTGGTCTCTATAGCTAATTCCCCCGTTCTTGACAACTGTACAAGGGTGTATTTTTATTTAACTCACCCGTTTAAATTATATTAATGCTTAATGTTAGGCATAATTGAGGGCGTTGCCGCTTTGAGTGACCAGTGGGTGCTGTACCAGGTCGCTAGCTGCTAACTGTCTCCTCTGTCACCCGCTCGCAGCTCCATAGCTCCAACGTCCAATATCTTTTTTTTTCAATAACTTTTAAGTTTACTGTGTTTCATTTTTTTCAGTTAGATAAACAGGAAAAACTTGAAAATGTGACTAAAGTGTTCAGGTACAAGCCTCCATAGCTGAAAGGAATTTAAGGCGCTGTGGCAGAGGGTGGTCAGTAGAGGTCAGAGGGTACTACAAGTTACTTTAACGCTGCTGCTGATGTTGTTCAGCTTTGGTCCAGAGAGAACTGTCACAAGATAATCCAGGCTGCTGCCCAGAGATGAACAACCCTGATTTGAATAGTTTTGACTCGAATGAAAGCCGTCTTTCTCGTCTCTCCTGAAGCTCTGATCGAGTGCGAGGAGCCGAACAACCGCCTGGACAAGTTCGTAGGGACGATGATGTGGGACGGGGAGCGTTACCCTCTGGACCTGGACAACATACTGCTCCGCGGCTGCAAGATCAGAAACACAGAGGTGTGCCACGGCCTGGTCATCTTCGCAGGTGGGAACCCTCCATCACCGCTCGACACGACACATCAACGCAGAACTCAAAACTAGTGAAAAGAACATTTTAGTGCTGACGGAGTACACTGAAGATCTGTATAAACCACATCATCTTAGTTGTGAAGATGTACAGCTCTAATTTAATTGATTGCAAAGTTTAACAAACGTTAACACATTTATTTCACGTAACCAGTCATTTTCAAAGCCTACTTTAAGTTCAAGAACAATCCGCATTAGAGCTGAAATGATTAATTAATTGTTGATCAACAATGATTAATTACTTTCTTTGTCTAACACGATAGTAAATTAAATATCTGGCCCGACAACCCAAAAAAAACAAAGATATTCTTCCGCATTTGTCCGTATTTTATGAACAATTTGTCGATTGAGAAAATCCGAATAATTGTCTCTTGCAGCCCTAATCAACATTAATTGCCCGTTACCAAATTGAATTTGGACGTGATGGTACATAATTTAGAATATTATTTAATGATTGATAACTACTCATTGCTAGCATTCACCATTTTGATATATGATGTTGTAGGAGCCGACACCAAAATCATGAGGAACAGCGGGAAGACGAGGTTCAAGAGGACCAAAATTGACGAGCTGATGAACTACATGGTTTACACGGTAACTTTCACCGTCTCATCCTTTTAGATGTATCAACTGTTCTTTCTTCTTCCTGTCAGACTTTTAATTTGTTTTCTAAATAACAACTATGTTATTGGGCCTTTTTGTCAGTCACCCAGTGTGTAACTGTGCGTCTTCTGTTCCCTGCCCCGTAGATCTTCGTGGTGCTGATTCTGGTGTCGGCAGGTCTGGCCATCGGTCACAGCTTCTGGTACGAGGAGATCGGCTCTAAGGCCTGGTATCTGTTCGACAACAAAAACCAGTCCGCCTCCTACAGGGGCTTCCTCAGCTTCTGGGGATACATCATCGTCCTCAACACCATGGTGCCCATTTCGCTATACGTCAGGTCAGCAAAACCTCACCCACATATTTAGGGCTTGTGTCAAGGGTACTGGGTTTGAGTAGGGATGTCACATTCCCCTTCGTGTATCTTATGTGTGCTTTGTGTTCAGTGTGGAGGTGATTCGTCTGGGCCAGAGCAAGTTCATCAACTGGGACCTGCAGATGTATTTCGCAGAGAAAGACACACCAGCAAAGGTACGTTACTCCTGCTTTTATCATTATTTTTAGATTCTTAACTTTATGCTGAATCAGATCAGCAGTTATGTAATTTTTCCCTTTTCATTAAACCAATCGTCACCCCCGCGCAGGCTCGAACCACCACCCTGAACGAGCAGCTCGGTCAGATCGAGTACATCTTCTCCGACAAGACGGGAACTCTCACACAGAACATCATGCAGTTCAAGAAGTGCAACATCGGTGGACACAACTACGGTACTGATCTGCTTTACTTCACTCAAGGGTGTTTCTGCAATACGGTCACTTTTGAGTCTCCCATATTAAAAAAAATAAATAAATAAAATAAATAATTTTAACCATCAGAGAATGTCCTTACTGCAACATTACAAAAATGTTCATTTCATAGATTTTGCTTTTTTAATTTATATAATATTTTAAGACCTTTGAATTCATTTTCATAAATATTTATTCGTCATTTCATTCATTTGTAAATATTGATATAAAAATTTTTTTTTTTTAAATAGGGGATTTCAGGATTTTTTCTACACCATGAAAAATGTAGACAGTAACCATAGATGTTAGTCTTCATACACAAAAACATATCAAATATGTTGTTTTTTATGACAGATATTGCAATTCTAATGTCTTGTAAGGACATGTCGCATTTTTGCTAATATTGCAGATAAATGGAAGGTAGCAAGGTCTGCTAAGAGACGCTTTGACTCTTAGCGACTAATATACATGAATTGAACAGTAAAATTATTATTTTTTAAAAATGTAATTCAAAATACTCAGCTGTACGGTAAGGACACGCAATAAAATACTTCAGAAGAAAAGATGATCTTAACCTTGTTTTTCTTGATCTTGAGGGTCAATTAAATTTTTTCTATTAAATTTATTTTTATATAGCGTCAAATCATAACAGAAGTTCTCTCGAGACGGTCACCTAACCTTGATTTGTTTGGCTTTGATAAAAACCTTTTCAATGGCATTTGTTCAGAAGTGTGGGACAGGCACATTTAGATGAAAAAAATCATATAAATGATTTGTAAACTAAAAAATAATTTTAAGATGTATAAAACAATTCCATTTTAAATAATTTCATATTATTATTGAATTATCTAATTTTACGTATCTCAACATTGAGACCACAGTTGTGGGACATGAAGAAAAGCGGTGTTTGGACCCATAAAATGTTTCATACATTTTATTAAATTACATTATTTAGTAATTATTTTTTATGTCAAGATGGGTAGTAACATTGTGTATATATTTATCAAGCACTGCAAAACATAAATCCAAAATTTCATTGCTGGGACTTAAAAATGCCCGTAGTTGCATAAACACCCTCCAACATGAAAATTAATCTTAATATTATTTTTTGACATTTTAGTGACATTTTGTTGTCCCATAAAGACCTTAACGGAGGAGGTACGTGAGCCAGTGAGAACGGAGACTATTAGTACCTTACTCACAGGTATTGAAACTCTAGCTATGGTCTTTCTCGAGGGGATTCACCCTCTCAGGTTAAACATGGAAAGAAAACCAGTAAGAGTTGGAGGTGGAAATAAAGAGAAAAAAAGAAAGGAGACAGTGACATCTGCTGCCTTCTATCGCTATGACAACTGTCTTGTTGATACCAAAACCTTCAACGGCACACCTGAATATGCAGGATTTATTGGACATGAAATCAATGCTCTACACATGCAACCAGTTTCTGCAGGAACTAAAGGGTTTGTATTTTCTCTGTCCGATCCCATTGTGTTATCAGAAAGATGAAAAATGAGCCTTTAATGATCTCTTTGGGGGAAACTAGTTCACTGCTGCAGGAAGAAGTTGGATTTAGATAAGAGCAGAGCAAACACATTGTTGAGTAACAGCTTCATGAGATACAGATATAAGGTGTGCAAATGGCTTTACGGTGTTTAATGGTCTGTGACACAGTTACAAATTGCTTTACAAAGGAAAGATAAAAATCTCTTTAGTCTAAATCAGAGTGAAATTGATCACTTTGGTTTGTTTTCTATTTAGTCTGGTTCGGTTTCAGTAGATGTGCGGTTTTGTCATTCCAAGTTTTTGCTCTCCTTTCCGCAGGTGAACCGACCACTGCTGAGGGAGTGGTGCTGGACCGAGGAAGGGTAATAAACATATATATACTGTATACATAGATATGGTTGCTTTAAAAGAAGAATTCCAAAATAGAATAATTCTCATGTAAAATGTGACAAAACGTTTAAGTTTAAGATTCATCAGATGTTTCATTTGTAAGAAAAAATATGACATAGACAAAATATATTTAATTCTAGGCCTATGAAGAGTGACCCCTACTATAAATTATAATTGATATTGCTCAGCAAAGCAGATTTTCAGATATGAATGAACATATTGATAATGTATAACTGTAAAATACTGAAACAGATGAATGAGAATTTATATTTCACACCAGCCATGTTACACAACTCCTGAACTTGCCTTTTTGTATTGTACAGTACTCTATATATTTTATATTGATTGTGTGCACATACTGTATTTAACTTTATTTAAGTAGCAAAGGGCCTCTCAATATATATTAAAATTATACACATTAACATTAAAGTACCTCTTCTCGTGTAGATTATTTTTTTGACTGCTATGCTAAAGAAGAAAAACTAATATCATGATCAGCTAACGACTTAACTCACCAGAATAATTGCTGACTATTTCTACTGTTTCCCCGTTAGCCGGTGGACTGGAGCTGGAACCGGCATGCTGACAGACAGTTCCAGTTCATGGATCATTCCCTGGTCGCCGTCATCCAATCCGGGAAGGATAAAGAGGCTAATGAGTTCTTCAAACTGCTCTCCCTCTGCCACACCGTCATGGTGGAGCACAAAGACGGTAATCCTAAAATCCTAGATTGGGCAAAAGGTAGTGGAGCTAAAGTGTGATGAGTAAATCGCAACCACCAAGGCTGACTGCTGGGCTGTCAATCAACCCCAACACACCCTAAAGAGGACTTGTCCTTAAAGGGATAGTTTGGATGTTTTGAAGCGGGGTTGTATGAGGTACTTTTTGGTAGTCAGTGTATTACCTACAGTAGATGACGGTCGGCACGCCCCCAGTTTAGAGAAACAGACAGGAATACCAGCACGGGAGCAAAGCAATGTACTGCTGTGGACGGGGGAAAAACAGATTTTATGCACCTAAAAGAAAGGCTCACCTTAAAAAGGTAATATCAGTATAAGTGTTACTATTTAAAATATTTTCACCACTTCACCTCGCCATCAGACTACTCTTTCTGACGGGGAACTGAAGTCGTTATTTATGCCCTCTTCAAAGCCACCAGACTCCATTGACAAAAAGAGTAATTTGACCTCGCAGAACGAAGGAGTTGCTGGTCTACCGCTGCCTCGATCGGGTAGTTTGTTTGTTTTATTGTGTGACTTTGGTGTTTTAAAGGGAGAGTTCAGATTCACCAAAGTCACACAATAATACAAACAAACTAACCGGTCGAGGCAGCGGTAGACCGGCAACTCCTGTGTTCTGTGAGGTAAAATTACTGTTTTTGTCAATGGAGTCTGGTGGCTTTGAAGAGGGCGTAGATTGCCGCTTCAGTTCGGTAAAGCTGTGAAAATTTTCTAAATATAGCTTAAACTGATATTGTTTTCTTTTTAGGTGTATAAAATCTGTTTCGCTGCTGCCCCCATCCACAGCAGTACGTTGCTTTGCTCCCTTGCGGTAACTCCTGTCTGTTTCTCTAAACTGAGGTTGTGCCGACCGTCATCTACTGTTGGTAATACACTGACTATGGATAAGTAACTCATACAACCCAGCTTCAAAATATCAGAACTATCCCTTTTAAAGCAGCATTTAGATATTGTCATTGAATCAAATGACACAGACCGGTGCATTACTATAAAAGAGAAGACTGCAGGCATTGCATTGGACACAACCTCCTCATATATGGGTTCATATCTTTCTTTTAGGTGAACTGGTGTACCAGGCGGCGTCTCCCGATGAGGGCGCCCTGGTGACGGCAGCCAGGAACTTCGGCTACGTGTTTTTGTCTCGCACGCAGGACACCATCACCATCATGGAGATGGAGCAGGAGAAAACCTACGAGATGTTGGCGCTGCTCGACTTCAACTCGGACCGCAAGCGGATGTCTATCATCTGTACGAGTGCACAGACACACACGCATACTAGTGCACATACAAACACGCGTCATTTCTGGTTATGTTTTAGTACTGTAGTTATAATTACAGAAACAATAAGTAGTGTCAAGCCAGGTGCTGAATGTGAAACACAAAGTTTAGGACTGAACTTGACTCAAGAATTCATAGCAAAGGCTGAAGACTCAAAACAATGACTGTCCCACCTCTGACCCTCTGTCTCTTTTCTCTCTCTCAGTGAAGTTCCCTGATGGTCGTATTCGTCTCTACTGTAAAGGTGCCGACACCGTCGTCTACGAGCGACTTTCCCCCAACTCCAAACACAAAGAAATTACCCAGACTGCTCTGGATGTGAGTTTGCATGGCTTTATTCTAGGGCTGTCAATCGATTTAAATATTTAATTGCGATTAATCACACATTTTTTTTATCTGTTCAAAATGTACCTTAAAGGGAGATTTGTCTTGTATTTAATACGGGAGTGGGCAAATATGCTTGCTCTATTCAAATATGTGTATATATTTATTATTGGAAATCAATTAACACAAAACAATGACAAATATTGTCCAGAAACCCTCACAGGTACTGCATTTAGCATAAAAAATGTGCTCAAATCATAACATGGCAAACTGCAGCCCAACAGGCAACAACAGCTGTCAGTGTGCTGACTTGCCTATGACTTGCCCTAAACTATGTGATTATCATAAAGTGGGCATGTCTGTCCGAGGGGAGACTCGTGGGTACCCATAGAACCCATTCTCATTCACATATCTTGAGGTCAGAGGTCAAGGGACCCATTTGAAAATGGTCCATGACAGTTTTTCCTCACCTAAGTTTGGAGCGTTACTTAGTCTCCTTGTTGACAAGCTAGTATGACATGTTTCTTTCATTTTCTAGTTTCATATGATACCAGTATCTTCACTGTAGCTTTAAAACTGAGCCCGCTACAACCTCTGAAAGATTGATTGCGTTAAAGAAATTAGTAGTTAAAACAAATTTGCATTAACGCGTTATTACTTTGACAGCCCTGCTTTATTCTCATTTGCACAGTTGTATACAGTCTGTCTTAGCACAGCGGACAGACGTATGTAGAAACCACGACATGCATGTACGTAGCTGTTTCTCTTGTTTATGCGGAAAGAAACACGGCCTGGTGTTTTGTGCTTCAGGTCTTTGCCAACGCGACCTTGCGGACACTGTGCTTGGCCTACAAAGACATCAGCAGAGACGAGTACGAAGCCTGGTCCAGGAAACACAAAGAGGCCCAGGTGGTTTTGACGGACAGAGACGGCGCCCTCGACCACGTGTACGAGCAGATCGAGAGCAACCTGATGGTGAGTGGAGAACAATTACACTGTAGTGGGACAAATAAATCAAAAATTAACTTTTTGAACTCTGTTCTGCTTAGCAGAATCAGCAGCTCTTTTTTGTGTTTTTTCTCCATTTTTCGGAAAATCTGTAAAAGTTACAAACAACAAGCCTCAGCCATATCTAACCAGCTGTATCCCTCTGTTCAGCTGATCGGGGCGACAGCCATTGAGGACAAATTGCAGGACGGAGTACCAGAGACCATCGCCAAACTGGCCAAGGCCGACATCAAGATCTGGGTCTTGACTGGAGATAAGAAAGGTACCATCACCTCTACAGAGAGGAGCCATACTGTTAGTGGACCTGTACTAATGTCATGATAATGAGGCTGTTAGAACCAAAGTCTCAATGAAAAGAACCTCGATCATTTTTATGTTATCGACTTATCTTACGATATATGGACATGGCCTCGATCATTTTACGTTAGCGGCTTATCGTACGATATATGGACAGGACCTCGATCATTTTACGTTAGCGGCTTATCGTACGATATATGGACATGGCCTCGATTATTTTACGTTTTCGACTTATTGTTTGATATATGGACAGGACCTTGATCATTTTACGTTAGCGACTTATCGTACGATATATGGACATGGCCTCGATCATTTTATGTTATCGACTTATCGTACCATATATGGACATGACCTCGATCATTTTACGTTAGCGACTTATCGTACAGTATATGGACATAGCCTCGATTATTTTACGTTATCGACTTATTGTACGATATATGGACAGGACTTCGATCATTTTACGTTAGCGACTTATCGTACCATATATGGACATGACCTCGATCTTTTTTGCGTTATGGACTGATCGTACGATGTATGGACATGACTTTGATCATTTTTACGTTAGCGACTTATTGTACGATATATGGACATGACCTTGATCATTTTACGTTATCGACTTATCGTACGATACACGTAAATGACCTTTGCTGACCTCGATATTGCCCGTTGTATTTACTTGCGTGTTTGTTTACATAAGAACGTCACCAACATTTTAGCCAACATGATGCCAGAATAAACAGCAGGGTTTTTCCTACCATTATAAAACTTGGGCATTGCGCAGACATTGCACATTTTTGAGTCAATTTTATTTTATTGTTTTGATTGTGTGGTTTTATGTTATTTATGTTTAATTTATTTTATTTCACAATTCCATTGTCTTAAGAAAAGTTCATTACTCTTTGGAAGGGTGTACTTGAATTATTATGCTATTATATTATCATTAAATCAGGGGCATAAAATTGTCTTCAAATGACAATCTGGTCTATCGCAATTATCTCTGGAACAATATATCGTCCAACAAAGGTGGATATCGCGACCGTACTAATAAGCGGAATCATCTGATAAAGACATTGTGCTGCTGTGGTATCAGCGATAATTAAAAAGTCTTGTGTCATGTTTTTTTCCTCTTAAGTTTTAATGTGTTTTAATCTGTCTCAACAGAAACGGCTGAAAACATTGGATTTTCTTGTTCGCTTTTGACAGACGACATGCAGATCCACTACGGAGAAGACGTCAAGTGAGTTTATTAAAATGTCAACGTCGATGTATGTATATAGGTCTAAGGCTTGAACGGCCAGTAGAGTGGAGCAGCGCGTCCCCTAGTGTCGTCTCCGGATCTGGTGGACATGAAGCGCTGGATTTAACATAATAGACATGACCACTGACTATTTGTGTAACAATTTGGCCACAAATTCACAGACTGACCATACACGGTGCAGCCATATACTCGGTTTCGACCGAGTCTTCTTCGCATTTGAATGGTTTTATCACAAGGGAAAAATGAGAACTAAACACACTGTACAACACTAGGAGACAGGTTTGTTGTTTCATGCTCTTGGTAAAACAAAACTCAAGATGCATTTGTTCATATTCATCACTGATCAAGTCAACCTGCCTTGGTTCGTCTGCCACTCCCTCCCTGCTTGTTGTATGCGTCACCTCAACATCGAGGATCTCATTCTGTTCTGTCTGTTGTTCCTGTGTCTCCAGTGTGAAGCTGGGAGTTCGTCAGGCCAACCGGAGAAGCGAGCCTCGAAATATCCGTCGCAGCAAAAAGAAACCTGCGGAGCCTTTCTTCCCCTCGCCGGGCAAAAACGCTCTCGTCATCACCGGAGGATGGCTTGTGAGTTCCATTCAAAATGAGGACACGTGATTCATTGTTGTATTTCGTCTTTATAGAATTTGAAATTTCAAAAGTGCAGCTAAAATGTAATCTTAAATTCTCATTTTCCAAACAGCTAACATGGTGGATTGTGCTGATATATATTTATTTTCTCAGAACGAGATTCTGTATGAAAAGAAGAAGAAACGCCGTCGCCTGCGTCTGCGTCTGCGTCGTCTGGGAAAGCGACCGCCTCCCAGCAACCCTCAGGACGGACAGCCGATGGACGACTGGGAGAAGGAGATGAGACAGGTACAGCTGAATAAATGCATAGAAGTGAGCTATGATTGCACGGCCAGTGCACCACAGAATGGTTTACATGACATGGTGGAACGTCTCTGCAGATTGACTTTGTGGACATGGCCTGCGAGTGCGAGGCGGTCATCTGCTGCCGCGTCACGCCGAAGCAGAAGGGGAACGTGGTGAGTTTGGTGAAGAAGTACAAGAAAGCCGTGACGCTGTCCATCGGCGACGGAGCCAATGACGTCAACATGATCAAGAGTAAGGACACGGACAAACTGTCCTCAGCATGTAACACATTCCAGCGACTCCGCTCTAATCTCTCTGTACCTCCAGCTGCAGACATCGGCGTCGGTATCAGCGGTCAGGAGGGGATGCAGGCCGTCATGTCCAGCGACTACGCCTTCGCTCAGTTCCGTTACCTGGAGCGCCTCCTGCTGGTGCACGGGCGCTGGTCCTACATCCGAATGTGCAAGTTCCTGCGTTTCTTCTTCTTCAAGAACTTCGCCTTCACACTTGTCCACTTCTGGTTCTCCTTCTTCAATGGATACTCGGCACAGGTCAGCAGCGAAGCAGCATTTGTCCTGATCATAAGTCATGTCATCTAAGGCCTAATTTAGTCCCAAATACTCAGATTTTCCTACACAATCCAGGTGTGGCGACACATAAAGTGTCTCAAAGTTAGTGAAATTCGAATTTGAATGAACTGGGCTGACTGTGATCATACATTTTATGGTAACCTGACCATTATATTATGATATTTCCTGCGTATACCTTAAATAATCTCGATTCAAAATCCACTTACTTGCTTTTTTTTCTGGAGCTGTCAACTGCATCTCATGGTCTCCTTTAGCGGAGGAAGTTGTTTGCTCAGTTCTCACGGAGTTGGCTCAGTTTACATTATTTTGTCATACTACTACGCTCCAAATTTAGGCTAATTTTAGTGAGGAAAAACTAGCATGGCCATTTTCAAAGGCGTTGTTTGACTTCTGACCTCAAGATATGTGAACGAAAATGGGTTCTATGGGTACCCACGAGTCTCCCCTTTGCTTGTCGCCTATCACAACTATGTGTGCAGAGGTGATCTGTAAGATGCCAGGGACCAAGACATACATTGAATATTTGTAACAGGAGAGACTTCAGAGATTAGCTCCAAAGCACACAGGAGCACACAGATTTAAGGCAATCAACTTTATTAGAAGACTAACGTTTCGACGCCAACTCATCGGAGTCAAACCGATTTGAGACTCACACATCACTTAAATAACTGATTCAGCAGAGGCTGGAAACATGGGGAGGGAACAATAAGACGCAGGTAGGCAGGGTAAACAATCATACATCATATAATAATAACAAAGAGAGAAGTAGATCTATAAATAGATGTTTGTGCATTGAATATTGTTCCCTGTCCGCAGATCACCTATGAAGACTGGTTCATCACTCTCTACAATCTCTGTTACAGCAGCTTACCCGTTCTACTAGTTGGACTAGTTGACCAGGTAAAAACAGACTTTGTTGTAGAATGGTACAGACAAAAGGTCACTGGCAGGTACATTAATGGTCTCTTTGCAA